>NC_081356.1:27043153-27344403 GCF_030684315.1 Stegostoma tigrinum | reverse complement strand
GCTCAGCGAGCAAACTCACATCCAGAACCTCAACCTGAGCTACAAATCTCCTCAAAACTCGCTAGAACAGTCTGTGTAATCTCATAATATCAAATTTAGTATCAGGATCAACACATGTGGCATGAAAGGGTTTTGCAATGGTCAGCATTCATAGGCATCACTGGCAGTTCCATTAAACAGCAGGTTTGCATTAAATTGTCAAAATAAAATCAACGTATTTAAAATCTCCATTTACTTTGTTATTTGCGTGGTATCCAAATTAGGAATGATACCTAGCCTCAGGAACCATTGTAGAAAGATTGAATTGCATCGAATGAAAAGCATTTTCAACTATGTAAGGACAAACGTTATTAAAGCAGAATTATGATGCATTATACAATGTTCAAAGCTAATACTTTAGCAGTCCATTGGAAAAAAACAATATCACTTAAATTATATTTATCCTAAGTATCTGATAACAAATTTCTGAGCTTAATTGAAATGTGATCATTTAGTAAATTTTGCAATTTGGTTCTTGAATAACCAGGTTCCCATTACAAAGACTGGAAGTTGTGCTTTACATTAACTGCAATAAGGTTTACTGGAAATAAATAATAATGTACTTGGGCAACCATGAATCTAATTACATTACCAAGCCACCCACTCCAACAGAACACAAATGTCTCATTACTGATATTGCAAAACTTTCTTCAATTCTGTATTTCAGATCAGACCTGCAGTTACTCCAGAAACGGCTACGATTTCCATGTTCAGAAATTTAAAAAGAGGCAAACGCTATCAAAATGGGGGCCATTTGCCTGGCTGGAGATACTTAGAGAATGAAGGCCTTAGTCTGAGGTAATGGTAATTTAGACTGAAATCACACAAAATGTTGTTACTCAGATGGTTGAGAATGTTGGAACTGTCTCTACCCAGAAAGCTGTCTGCCTGCTCACTCATGTCTAGTCCGCAATTTTTAAAAAATTCATTCACATTCTAAATGATCATTGGATCCTACACCTGCTTCAGCTAATTATGGCTGTTATAATTTCAGATTCAATTCATTTCTATTCAGCTGTTTTAATCAGCTTGCTATTCCGCTGTAATGTAATGGACAGCAAATAAAATTACCTTGAACTTCCCAGCTCCAAGGTTGGAAAATCAATTGGCAAAGAACATTTCTTACATGTTAAAATCGCTTCATTTCATTTTCAAATTATGGCATTTCTAAGCTAATTCTGAACATTTGCTGAGCCACTGAAGTCAACTGCAAACTAACATGCAAGACAATAAGAGAATTCTGAACAGTTCTAAATTATTGCCTAATGAAAATTACTGTTACAAATGTCTAGATAATGACTTCTATTGTAATAGGTAATGGTTTTGAAAAAAATTAATGCCATAAGCTCCACCCAATCTAATAACTGCACTCAGCCTTGGGTGAAGAATCAGGTAGTCTAACATGAAGTCCCAATGGAGATGGATTTGTCACCATAACCTGCATCTATTGTTGTTATACAATAAACTGCCTTTACTTATGTAAAACAGCTGCCTCTTCTCCTCTAGACTTCACCAGTGTCTGTATCCTACGACTGATAACGGGAAATTCTCTTAGATATAACACAGAAAAGAGGATTGGTGGAAGCACAATACCTTAACCATCAAATGCCCAATAAGATATCAGCAGATGCCACAACTGTTCACACTTCTCAGGTGAACAACGGTGGAGAGAATCCATTTGACTCTGGAGAAAAAGACTCTGAAAAAAGTGAGTTTACCTCCTTAAGAAGATGGGTTTATGATAGTGTCTCTGACCTGGTTGATTAGAGAACATCTCAGCAGTACTCATGGGGGCAGGAGCATAATCAACACAGCACTCCAGAAGAAATCCTTCACTTCCGAGGTACAGGGAGAGAGTAAAAGCAACCACACTGGGAAAGGTGTAAGAGAAGAAGGCTCTGTGGGAATGTTTTAGAGCTCTGGGAGTAAGGTTTGAGATTTGTAATGGCATGAGAGAAAGAAGAATTACTACAACAGTACAAAAGACCTAGGCTGGGATGGTCAGAAGTGAAAGGGAGTACTTACTCTTCAAAGCAAACACCACTCATGATTAGGCCCAGTGGAGCAATAGGTACAGAATGGCAAAAACAAATTTTTACAATTGCTACAATATCGGGAAACTCATTCAAAGTTATAAAGAGCAGCAATAAGCCAAAGGTGTGCTCAGACAGTGTGTTATTGCGGTAGAATCTCTTCCTTTTGTCAATACATGCATTAAACAATATCTAGAAAAAATACACAAGGCATTCCTAGGGGAAAATGGAATTAAAAACAATTCCAGTTTGACGGAACTTGTTTATGTCAATTGACATACCGTCAAGTCTAAACTTGGAATCAGTGTGGTTACACTCTTCAATCAGACTAGCTACCATTGCTTTAGAAACAGCAGTTAAAGCATACACCAATGAGGTTACACAGTGCAAATGGAATAATTCTCAAGAAGGCATGTATGTTACAAGTAGTTTAGCAACACAATCAGTACTTCTTACTTTTGAGCCTACATGCGGGTCTTGACTTGAACATCCCTGGATAGCAGAAGAAGTTTGATTAGGTCCAAGACAAGGACTGGTTCAGAAAGAAAGTAGTTGTCAACTAACCGAGTCAAGTTGCAACTGAGATTGTGCTTCTCCAATTCCTGGCAGAACAGATATAGGAGGAAGAACCTCTCGAAATTATCTTTCATGGCAGAAGAGAATACTTCCATGCTGTCATCAGGAAGGTCTTTATAGGGCTTATTCCTATCATCGTTGAAGAACATTTCAATCTGTTGTGTCTCAAAGAAGAGTTGTCAGTACCAATGATGGAGATTGTGTAGAGTTAGCGACGATGACATGACTGATGAACACATTCCACTACAAAGGAAACCCAGAAGTGAGGCAATCCATCTCAACGGACCCCAGAGTTTAAAAACCAGGTGGGAAAACACACCGACGTTTCATCGGAGGCTGCACTGAGGATGTTACCCAGCATGGTAATGAAACATCTGCAAAACAACAAACCAGCTCAGTGAGCCAACCAACCTCAAAATCCATAACCCGAGCTACAGATCTACTCCAAAACCTTAGAGACCTAGAGTTACGTTTATCGGGATACTTCCTGAGTGAGGCAATGCGGTTGCCTACACTCAAGTGGTATTCCCAAGCTCACCAAACTGGTGAGGGTGTCCATTTTGATTGGGATACCTTGCAATTCAGATACTCCACTTGCTGCATTTTCCAATGATAAACGGCCTGTTTGAGATCCAGTTAAGCTTCATCCAGTGGATGCTTTTGCACAGCCACATTATTAATCCCACACACTATATTGTCTCTAGGTGTCTCATTAAGGGTTAAACCTAATTCACAGGTTTCTACAAGTCATCGTAACCTAGTCAAATACCCTGATGCAATTCCCCTGGTTCTTGATTTGCTGAGTAAAAGTGATAGCATCTCAGAAATAAAGAAGGCTTGGGGTTGTAATATACTTTAACTACATCAATCAATTCTCAAAACGTTTAGTATTTGGTGTCTTAAGAAAAATTAATAATAGAAAAAGTTGCAGCTCCGCAGGCTGTCAGGAAAATTACTCACTGTTTCTCACCTATCAAAATGTCATTTTCCCAGGAAAAACACACATTCTTTCCACTTAACTGGTCCTTGACAGCAGTTTTGAATGAGTCAAACTTCCTGAAGAGAGACATGATGTAAGAAAATGCTTCCCTCAAACTTCAGAATCACTGCTGTGAGTGAGCTTCTTCAGGATTGTGCTTTACTCTCCTTGCCACTGAAATAACTCTGCATAAGCATACGACAATAGCACTGCCTCTCATTGAGTCGGGCATTCAGTGTCTCATTATCCCTTATATTCATCCTTTAATGTCAGCCAGGTCTCCCTGGTTGGAGCACATTAACAGCCTCAATCAGGGAACTCATTTTCTATGGTGTCCACCTGGCTGAGGTTATTTTAAGGCTATGTATAATTTAAGCCCTGTCTGATTAGTATTAGTAGAGGATAGACACTAGTGAGCCTTAACAAAAGAGGTACTTGTTTTGCATAGTAAGGAACAGTTTATTGCATGATAGCTATAGGTAGAAGTTAAACATAATTACTTGAGAGCATCAGCAGCCAGAGATGATACATTTGGCTCAAACAGAACAAATAGTGTTCACACGCAGCTTCATTTGTGTGTACTGGGATGGTTACTGTTGAAGTTCAGTACGTGGTCTGTGTGTGTGGCTTTTCTGTGTACTTTTGTTTACAGTGCCCCACTTGTCTTGTGCTCTACCATGAAAGTGCAATGAAAGTATACTGAAAAGCCATACACACAGATCAGATACTGAACTTCAATAGTAACCATCCCAGCACACATAAACAAAGCTGCAAGCGAACTCTACTTAAAAGGGCAACAACACACTGCAGCAACACGGAACTACGCCAAGAGGAGGAGGAATACCTCTTTCAAGTGTTCAAGGATAATGGATACCCAAAGAACTGGGTCAGGTGATGCCTACATGAACAGCATCAGAAAGGCTCTACATGCCCTGACACACTCATCACACTACCCTACATCAGGAACACACCACAGGACTCCTACGACCGCTGGATATCAGAGTGGCACATAAACCCACATCAACCCTATGACAAGTGCTCACCCGAACTAAAGACCCACTCCCCGCCATGGACAGGACCAATGTCATCTACAAGATCCCCTGCAGAGACTGTGAAAAACACTAAATCGGACAAACAGGAAGGAAACTAACAACAAGAGTACATGAACACCAAGTGGCTACAAAAAGACACGGCCAATACTCACTCATCTCAATCCACATGGACAAGGAGAGCCTCCAGTTCGACTGGGACAACACCAAGATCCTGGGACGGGCTAAAGCAGAGACAAGTACGAGAATTCCTGGAAGCATGGCACTCCATGAAGCAGGCTATTAATAAACATATTGAACTCGGCCCCATATACATTCCACCACGGAGGAAACCCGGAAGTGAGGCAACCCATTGCAACAGACCCCAGAGTTTAAAAGCCAGGCGGGAAAACACAAGGACGCTTCATCAGAGGCTGCACTGAGGATGTTACCAAGCTTGGTAATGAAATGTCTGTGGAACAACAAACCAGTTCAGCAAGCCAACCAACCTCATCAGTAACTCTCGGTTGCCCACAGGAAAACCCAAGAACAAAGATAAGTCTTGGCCAAACAGTTACAATTTTCTTCAGAATCCTGTCCAGTAGGTCTTTGCAATTGTTGTTGATATGTAGATTCAGGACAGTAACAGAGTCCTATCAGGCTTAAATGGAGTCAGGTAACTCGTAGGCCGGTATCCAGGAGAGCTCATAATCTGGAAACTCTAGCTGAGCGACATCCAAATCAGAACCAATCAAGATAAATGTCTGAGTGACTGGTCATCCTGTTGAAATGGGGGTTCATACCAGCACAGCCGTATCTGTGATCGCAGAAACTATTCTTAATAAAAATCACTCAGGACTCTAGCCTTTAACTTTGCATGAGACCGCGGTTAGACTGAGAACCCACTCCGGGGTACTTTTGCAGATTAAGGATACAATCTATTTTCAGCTCTTATGAAAAGCAACTGGGTCAGTTGTCGGTGATTGTAGTAAAAAGCTCAGGCCCAAGCTTGATCGAGTGAAATTAGTGTGAGATTATATCCAAGATTGGGTCAACATTTTTCTGTTAGAAAATGGCTGCCTGAGTGAAGTCCTAATTAAATACCCAAACTTTTCTGGTCTAGGGGCTATCAGGAGGAGCCAAAACACTTTAGCTTGTTGACCAGAAAGCAATTCTGCATTTCTGGAAGACCCACACAGTGCCATTTGCCTTCTGGTCGAAAGTAGAAGTGGAACTCAGAAGACTGAAAAGTGAAAGAATCATCAAACCAGTCCAATTTGCGAAATGGGCCAATTTTGAAGCCCGACAGGTTGAATCGCCTTAAATGGTTTTTTACAGTTGGATAAATACCCAATACCTCGAATAGCAGACTTGTACGCAAAGCTGGTTGAAGATTTGTCCTTCACAAAAACGAAACATGAGCCACATTTAATTACAATTGTGTTTAGACCAGGGTTCTCAGAAGTATGCTGCAATTAATAACCATAAGCGATTTGTACCAATATATGAGACTACCATTCAGCTTTCTGTCAGCCTGTTCAATTTTTCAGCAGATAATGGAGGACATATTGCAAGGTCTATTTCAAGTGGTCATGTAGCTATATGCCATCTTGCTAACAGGAAAGACTAATAAGCAAGGCAGAGAGAACTTGAACCTAGTCCAACATAGGAGTATGCCTTAGAGGGGAAAAATGTGTGTTCCAAGCACCTCAAGTGACTTACTTGGGCTACACAGACGACAAGACTGGGTTACACCCATTGGAAGATGAAATGAGGGCAATAAACATGTCCTGGTCCAGAAGCTAAGGTCATTTCTTAGGTTGGTAAATTATTATGGAAAATTCATACATAAGCTGGCATCTGTGCTGGCACCATTGCAACAAATCTTTGCACAAAAGGTCAGTCTTGGAAATGGCCTCATAGACAGGCCCTAGCTTTGATGAAATAAAGAATCAACTTTAATCCTGAAAGGCGTTGGCAAACTATGTTCCCAAGAAAGATTTGGTATTGCTATGAGATGCCTCCCAGAATGGCACTGGGGTGATATTTTCACCTAAGTACCCTATTGGAGAGGAACAGCTTATGCATCCAGAACTTTTGTTAATGCAGAGCATAAATACGCCCAGATAGAAAAAGAAGGATCGGCAGACATATTTGCAATCAGGAAGTTCCACCAACACCTTTGTGGGCAAAAATTCATGATAATCACAGACTGCAAACCCGTATTTGGTGTGCTTAAAGAAGACAAGGCAGTGCCACCTATAGTTTCGGGCCACATTCAGCCACGGGCTCTAAATTGTGCTGATAATTAAAGTTGAAATTATATCAGGAACATTTTGGGGAGAGAACAGTTGCAAAAGGGAGTGTGGTCAAGGCTGCAAAGAGGGAAGATGAACTGCAAAGAGGGGAGGGGCGCAAAGGGAACATTGAGGCTACAAAGAGGAGTGAGGGTTTACAAAGGGAATAAAGGGTCTGCAAATTGGACAAAGCAGTGATTCATACAATATGAATTAATTATGGTGCAGTGGCTATGTTAGAAACAAACATGCAACATTTTATTGTCACCTCATCAGGCCACAGAAAATATGTTTATGATGGTTGTTGTTTGTATATACGAGTTGTCTTTAACTGCTGTGTGTCTAGGAAATTAATGCTTCTCTTCTGCTCTGTGTCTGTAAGTTTAATAGATTAGTGACCCTTATTGGGAATATTGATAAATTATTCTAGTTCTGTTTCAGCATGAATCCAACTCATGCAAATATCAACACAAATACCCTATATTTTTACAAAGTGACTGCTTCACCAAATTAAGGAACGAGCGAGATTGAAGTAGTCCTGGCAGACCTGAAATCCCCAGAAATTAAAAATAGCCCTCTAGAAATTGCAAGAGGAATCCTAACAAAATATTGAACCCTGATTAGTATAATTTTAGTCAATCTCCATTGCACATTCTGTAAAGCACTATAGCTTTCAGAAAGCATGTTGTGAGGATTTTAACAAAACATTCTAGCAAGGGCCTAACCGGTGATTTTTAAGGACTTAGCATAATTTCCTTGCTTTTTGTATTCTGTGTACACTCACAGAGAAGCATGCATAGCTTGTCCTGTTAGTTTGTGTGACTCTCCAGATGTCTATGCTCCTGTACCCCCTTTAAAACTGTAACATTTAGTTGACATTGTCTCCACTGATTCTTCCTTGCACAATCCTGTCTTTTCTTTGGGTGGATATCTGTATTGTATTTCCGTGACACAATTCCACTCCCTCCACTAGATACTCCTGTCTACTGTCAGCACATCATGTTTTAAAAACCCAGACTGTAAAAATTAAATTCTACCAATGTCACAAGTGGAATCAGCATTACTGGAAAAACTGCAATATTAATTTGGAACGTTCATTTATAGACGCATTTTCTTTGGCTATTCTCGGCACAGTTTGACTTTTCAGAACTTATTAGGGGGCACTGGGGACAGGAATATCATTAACGGTGGTCTTCCTATTGGTATCCTACTAGCATTGGAGTGAACAAGCAGAAAGTGTTGCGTGTGATATCAGGAATACTCTTTGTTTCCACTGCATTCTTGTACTAGGTACATCTTATGGCAGTGACAGTGTATGAATGCCTAGCAAGTCAGGGATCCAAAAGGAAACTTTGGAGACAAAAGCAGTGCTAGTCTCTCGGAGAGATAACGGCTTGAGAGATAGCATTCCCCCTTGCTTAACACAGATCATCAAAATCAGTTTATTAGAAAATTCTTTATGCGGAGAATGGTGAGAAGGTGGAAATTGCTGCCATGGAGAGAGATAGGGAAAAATAACGTAGTTACTTTAGAAAGGAACACATGAAACGTAGAAGATAGGAGCAGGAGGAGGCCAGTCAGCCCTTCGAGTCTGGTCTGCCATTCATCATGATCATGGCTGACCATCCAACTCGATAGCTTAATCCTGCTTTCTCCCCATAACCTTTGATCCCATTTGCTATTGATCCAAGTGCTATATCTGGTCACCTCTTGAATACGTTCAATGTTTTGGCATCAACTACTTCCTGTGGTAATGAATTTCACAGGCTCACCACTCTTTGGGTGAAGAAATACCTCCTCATCTCTGTCCTAAATCCTCATACTGTGACCCCTGGTTCTGGACACACCCACAGTCGGGCCCATGCTCTCTAGATCTACCCTGTCCAGTCCAGTTAAAATTTTGAGGCTGTATGAGAATCCACCCCCTCATTCATCTGAACGCCAGTGAAAACAATTCCAACCTAGTCAATCCCTCTTCATACATCAGACCTGCAATCCCTGGAATCAGTCTGGTAAACCTTCGCTGCACTCACTTGAGAGCAAGAGCATCCTTCTTCAGAAAAGGAGATTGCATACAATATTCCAGGTGTGGTCTCACCAAGCCCCTGTAGAGTGGCAATAATTGGATAATGGAATAGAAGGAGATGCTAATGGTTGGATGAAAGAGGATGGGGGATGTTTAAGTGGAGCATGAATAAACTGATTAGGCTAACTGGTGTTTTCTGTACTCCATATTGTACTGAAAAACACATAGGTGCTAGATTCCCATCCAAGCTAGCATGGGAAGCATTTCCAATATCATGTCAGATTACTGAATGCCAATGCAGTATATTTGTAGGCCAGGCCAATTAACTTCAATTGCACTAAGTAACACCCATAAGTTCTGAGGGATCCATCTCACACTCAAAATGTTCATTTTGCACAAAGGTCAGGAGCGGCAATAGCAGCTACACATTTGATAAAATGATTGTGTTTCACAGAATGTCACTGTGACTTGCTGGGGAGCACTCTCTTGCTTAGGAGTCAGATGGGTGTGGATTCATTGCTGTCACATTTTGTCCTTCATTGGTCTTGTGAAATACTTCTATGTTTTACAACTTCTACGGATCGATATAAATGTAAAATGTTGGTGTTCTGGTCTAAGACAGCCACAGATTGTAAAGTGATTTTTCTGATACACCAGAATGGTTCTCATTGTAACAGTTTATTTGTTGTTTGCAAACTCTGCCGCTGTTTTGCCTGATGTGTAGGTGCGATGAGACATGGATGCATGTGTTTTCCTTGCTCCAGCCTTCTGTTCTGTATTCCATTCTTAGAAAAGAAGGGTGTCAAAAATGAGCTTTAAACAAAGCACGGAATGGATCTGCTTAATTCTTAGCTAATGGTCACACACTGGAGAGATAGTAATGTCTTTTTTGTGTTGCATACATTCATGATTGTAAAAAATAGCCAAAATGCCAAAGTTCTGACAGTTGAAGATTGATTCATGTAATCTTGATGGAATAAACCTGCAATTAAGTAACATTTTCAAATCTCAGGGCTTCACAAAGCATTCTACCATCAGAACAGAAGTTATGCCATATACACGTGTATGAATCAGGAACAGGAGTCATCCATTCATATCCTCAATCATGCTCATGGTTCAGTAAGATCATGGGTGATCTGAATCTTCTATCCACATTCTCACCAATCCCTGATAACTTTTCAACACCTAGCTTGACAGGAAACTATTTAGTTTTGTCTTAGAAATACTTAGGGACTCTGCTTCCACCATCTCTTGGTCAGGCTACAATAAAAACAATGAACCATTCCTGTCTCTAGATCACAAATATGAGATTGCTATTTGAATAGGTTTAGTACCTTAATACCAGCGTACAGAGATTATGTCTTTCCAGGAAATTTAAACAAGCTGTGGCTTTTATCTCCAGAAAAAAAGAAAGAAAGCTGAGAGGTGACCTGATAGAGATGTTTGAGATGGCGTAATAGCTTGAAAAGGATAGAACTAGTAGCCATTAGTAAAATATTCACTAATAAATCCAAGAAGGAACTCAGGAGAAACCTAGTTACCTAGAGAGTATGAAACTCGCCGGCATAGAGAAATTGAGGTGGTAGCACAGATGTCTTTCAGGCCTAAGCTAGACAAACACACAACGGAGAAAGAATGGGAAGTCATATTGATAGTTTTACATAAGGTAGGTTGGGGAGAGGCTCATGAGGCATAGAAATGTTGGGCTAAACAGCACATTTCTGTGCTGTAGATAATTAATTCTTCTAATTTGTAAAAGCTTTATCCTGCCTATGCTGTTCCCCACCTTATATTCATGCTGTTGAAATAAAGATCTTTAGAGTTTGAGTGAAGATTTGTAGCTTGGGTGCTGGTTGTAAATGTTGGTATGTTCGTCGAGCTGGGAGGTTTGATAGCAGACGTTTCATCCCCTTTATAGGTGACATCCTCAACGCTGTAGAGCCTCCTGTGAAGTGCCGTTGTCTTGTACCGGTTCAATTTATATGGTCCGGTTTTTGCTGCTTCCAGTAGGTGCTGGTTCTGGCTGTGCATTGTAATGGTCGGTATGTCAGATCTTGTTGATCGAGTCCACAAATGAATGCCATGCCTCCAGGAGATCCTTGGTTGTCCTCTGTTGTGCTTGTCCTATGAGAGTAGTGTGGTCCCAGATGAAACCAAGGACAACTGGTCATGTTGTTTAGTTACTAGTTGCTGTTCGCGGATGAAGGATGTGCACAAAACACTATGTGGGACAAACAGGCAGAAAACTAGCAACTCCTATCCACGAACACCAGCTAACAACTAAACAACATGAACAAATGTCCTTGGTTTCAAGACACGCAGACGAGAAAAACCTCACTTTCAACACTACTATCATAGGACATGCCCAACAGATGACAGCCAGGGATCTCTTGGAGGCTTGGCATTCATTTGCAGATTCCATCATCGAACACATTGAATTAGACCTGATATACTGAACATTACAATGCACGGCCATAACTGGCACTTACTGGAAGCAGCAAAAACCAGACCGTATAAATTTGAACCAGCACAAGATGACGGCGCTTTGCAGGAGGCTCCACAGCACTTAGGATATCACCTAGTAAGCGGACAAAACTTCTGCTATCAAACCTCGCAGATCAGCATACATTTCAACATCTAAAGTCAAGATCTATCAGTATCTAAGTCTTCATCCTTGCCTCCAGGACTCTCATTCACATAGTTACTTTCTCTAGTCATCACTTTCAATGTCAAGGTACAACAATTTAATGACAACTGGTGTATGCGTATCATCCTTTAGAACTTGAATCTAGGGTCCTGAAAAATGGATTTTAGCACCCCTTCAGATTAATTTTCAAAATGCCACACAAATTTGCTCAAGATTCAAGATAGATATCTAAGTCAGTGGCAGATATATCCACCTACTTTGTGTTTCAACATCCATAAAAGTGAAGGAGTATGTTTTGGTAGCAATAAGGGAGGAGGTCACTTATTATTTGGAAGGTACAAGTCTTGCTGGAGTAGAGGAACAGAAGGATCTCAGAATGCAAATGTATCAATCACTAAAAGTAATGCCACAGGTTCACAAGGCCATAAAAGAAGCAAATCAAGCAGTGGATTTTATTTCAAGAGGGATTGAAAAATATAGAGAGGTCAGATCCCTGTATGATAGCAAAGAGGAATGCTCTCTTTGCATTCTCTCTATTAACTTGAGATACTGACATAACATAGTCACCATGAAATCCAACAAGGAATTAAGCAGAATCTGCACAATTGGCAATGGAAATATAGAATTAGTCACCACTGAAGCGATTGGATCGAATAGTACAGACGCTTTGAAGGAGAACTAGATAAGCATGTGATGGAGAAGGAAGAAAAGAGTTACAATAATAAATTTAGAGGAGGTAAACTAGAAGGAGGCTTGAGTTGAGTCCAAGCCATAAATCCAATGAAACATTTCTCTGTTGTCCTGATCCTCCAATTCTACATCTGCAAGAACTCTGCACTCTTCCAATTCTGGCCTTTGGTTTCAACCAATCTACACATTCGTTAGCTCACTTGGATATGCAGAGTGATGTCAATAACACGGGTTTAATTTCTGCACTAGCTGAGGTTACTGTAAAGCTCTTGCCTTCTCAATCGTACCCCTCACCTGAAGTGTGGTGACTCTCAGGTCAAACTCATCACCAGTTGTCTCCCTTTAATGAGAGTGGCCTTTTGAATCTATGGTGACTTTACCTTCCCTTTACTGGTAATAGTGTCTAACGCTGCTGAGGTACCAGCTCTGCAATTACCTTTATACTCCTCTTTAGTTATTCCTTACAACCTACGTCTCCTCAACTGTCCTTAAATCTCATTTTATGCTTTGGTGTCAAGTTTTCACACTCCTGCGAGACACCATGGGACATTTTTAACGTATTAAAAGTGTTTTATGAATGCAATAGTTGAGATGCCAATTTCCAAATTATGGTGGTACTCCCCTGAGGTGCCAACTGTGGAGCTCAATACCAATTTTTGCCAGGTTCAAAACTCCTCTCTTCGGACACATCCAAAGTTATTCATATATTTAGCATTGCAGAATTAATATACCGGGACAGATCAAATTGTCAAGTAATCAGGAAGTGCAAAGTTCTCACAGAAATAAACTTTCACAAAAACGTTAGATCACTTTTTAAGAAAATCTCCAAAGAAGGCAAGAAGATCATAATATGCTACATCTGGCCAACAGTGCCACAGGGCTGTAAATTTGGATGATATGCAAGACCACAAAGATAAATTAAAGGCAGCAGAGGTGTGCTTTCTGAGACATATGAAGAAGATTAGTTGGACAACATGTGGGAGTAATGAAAGCATTTTGAGCAAAAGCAGGCACTCAAGTAGAAAATTTACAAATGATCATTGGGAGACAATCATAATTCCTTGGACATGCACTTAGTAGGAGAGAAACTGAAACATCTGGCTGTCACTGGTAAAAACTAGAGGTTACAAAGCAACAGAGACACAGAAAGAGGACATTGCAAAAACATGATACCTGAAGAATTTACCAAATTCAACTTTCTCTAAGAGATACTGTCATAGTAATAGCAATGTTACGTGATCAATCGTGGCTTAAGGTACAGATCCATGTAAAACCTCAAAAACACACTGACTGGTTAGCCTCTTCCAGATAATATCAAGTTATGCTTTCTGATTGCTTCAATGCATCTATATATTAAACAGCTCTAACTGACATAATTTGATATTTAACTCCTTTCCTTAAGTTTGGGTCAGTTTGAAAAGTGGTTGTAAAGCAGTTAAGAAAAATATGGAAAATTCAACCGTTTATATCCAGACTGCCTTAGGTTACAAAGTTAAAGAGAAAAAGCAGATTGATATTCCTACAGAAATCTATGAAGTAACATTTTGCTAATGCGACACCCGCCTGAGTTAAAATAGTGTCAGACTAATTTTGAGCATTTTCAATCTTTGGAAAGCAGTCTGCCCCTTACCCCATTGGCAGCTGCCATCTGGACAATGGTCTCTATAGCGGTCCTGCTGAAGTATCTCCCATCACTTCCTACCACCATTGTGCAGCCTTGACGATCTCTAAGGTCTATCGAAGACAGCACACTCTGAGTAAAGTTCTGCAGGTAGTTCCTCTTGCTTTCGAACACGGAGGTTTTCTTCCTCAAGCCGCTGGTGCCAGGTCTCTGGTCGTCGTAAGGGACGGTTTGGACTGTAACGACGGGAATAGGAGTGTTTTCCATACTGCCCCCGAGCTCGCTGAGCTTCAGTCGCTGCTGTATCCTCAGCTCGAAGTCTGGCTGGGAGTTGCCGACAAAACACACACACAAAACAATGAGCAGAGGAGGAGAGAAGGCTGAACACTTTGAAACGAACGACAGCAGCGAACCAAAAATAGCCCCTGGAAAGAACACTAGAGAACTATCGACTTGCGCCAGTGTTGTAACTGGATGCTGTGTGCGCTGGACGCAACACTTGTTAGAGGGAATCACTTGCTGTCAGCCCCGAGCACAGCTCCATCGAAACACCTCCTAATGGGGTCAGGGCTGCTCCGGATCTTGTCTCCGCCTTTCCCAACAATAGCAACTTCAACCATCCTGCAAACACACCGACCTCTGTGGAACTTGATATTAACACATTAGTTAGTTTCCTCAGGGTCTTGCAACTCTTTACAAGAACAGCTATGTACTTTTAAAAAATTGATTGACGAGAAACATGTAGTTGCTAAGGCTGCTTATTGTCCATCCCCAGATGCTCTTGCATAGGTGGTAGTGAGCTGCTCTCTGGAACCACTACAGGCTGTGTGGCACCAGGACAATCACAATACTATCAGGGAGAGAGAGAGCTCCAGGATTTTGACATGGACAATGAAGAAACTGTGGTGTAGTTCCAAATAAGGATGTGGTGATGGAGGGAGGGGAAACTTCTGGTGGTTTGTAAAGTGCTGTCAAAAGGAGCCTTGGTAAATTGCTTCAGCACCTCTGGTAGATGGTACACACTGTGCAGAATGGTAAAAGGTAGAAAAGGTTAAATTGGAATGTGCCAATCAAGGAGAGCGCTCGGCCCAGAATACTGTTGAAATTCTTCAGTGATGTTGGAGCTGTAGCCAACGGTTCCCTGTAACGATGCTTCCAAAAGTGAAGTACTGGCTCTTGGTTTCTTGCTGTAAACTATGGCGCAGCAGATAGCACTATCATCTATCAAGTCAATGACAGTAGTTCAAGTCCCACATGAGCATGGAATGTTGCATTACAGGGATCATTTTTAGGGAAGAGTGCTAACTAAAGCCCTAGTCCACTCACTCAATTCAATAGTAAAAATTTACAACACTGTATCAAAGAACTACAGAGAGGCCCTCCCTATCTTCCTGGGCCAATATCCCACATGGACACTGATGATTTGATTATTACATTGCTGTTCATGGGATCATGCATTGTTGCTGTATTCCACATAACTTTTTTCAAGTAATTCAATTTAAACCACATCCAAAAGAACTTGAGCAGCGTTGTAGATATGCAAACTTTAAAAAAAAGATAGCATACCTGTTAACGCATTAAGGGTTGTAGAATTATATATATGGCATTATGTAAAACTTTGTTATCTTGACACATAATTCCCATCATGTTCAAAATGATTTAATGCTTCCTTACTTGCTGCAATTTGCCCTAACCCTTACATACTTCAGCTTCATTTTCCATAATAATGGAATACTATCATCTATGTTAGAGAAGAGCATAGCTGCTGGCCATATTTGGAATTGCAAGATTTTTGCCCCCATAAAGCACAATACAGTAAACAGCTACATGGAAGGCAACATTATAACTACACAGCTGAACATGTTTACACAGGTTGTACAAGGTGTAGTATACAATGGGAGTGTGCAATGTAGTTAAATATAGAGGTGATCCTGTTGATGATATTTTTGACCCTCAAACCTCTTTTAAGATATTCCTTAAAAACCTATTTCTCTGACTAAGCTTTTGGTCATTCGTTCTAGCATTTTGTTGTGTGATTCAGTCACATAGTGGCTGCAAACATGGGTGTAATACATATTTTCTTAAAAAAATTAAGACGAGACTTTTATAAATTAAATGCAACTTGTATTTATGAATGAACAAAATTTCAGGTCAAGTGCTCCATACAAATCTTGTTTAAAGTATTTCTGTTACCAATAGTAAGAGTTAAATATAGCATTTTGAACATGATATTGATAATTTGCACACTGTCTACAAGTTAATGTATTCCATTTAATGGATGTTAACACTATAAATTCCAATTAGCATAGCATGTCAGTCAAAAACAAAACAGGATGACTTGGGACAGAGCTCTGACAAAAAAAGTTTTGTTAAACTGGAATCATCCAATGCAGGACCCCAAAGCAAATTCATTGTTTCAAACACTCTTCTTTCCAAACAAGCCCATCATAATTTGCTCAGGCAATAATACAACTAGAGTATTTAACATGGGTAACTCACTAGCACCTATGTGTAATGCTAACACTAGGGGTTTTTATAATGTTCATTAAGCAGATCTCTCATCTCAAACCTTCCCCAGCAAGTAACAGAGATCACTTCACTGCAAATTTGATTTTTATGCACCCCTGAAATAAAACTGCTCCACCATTAAGGTACCTATTCCTTCAGATGCCTACATTCTAGCATTGTCTCCCTAAAGTTGTCTACCTCTGTTCTTCCTAAATGCAATTTAAAATGTAGCTCTTTGGCAAACTACTAGTCACGAGTACCAGTTTCATCTTGTATTTTTTTCCTAACACTCCTGTGAAGTGTCTTGAATTTATGTTTTACGAGGTTAAAGATACTAGAAAACAAACAAACAAACAAACAAACAAAGTCAGGCAAGGCCCCCTGCAAAGCCTCTGTCCTATGAGGACATATGAACTGTATTCCACATAAACAAATAACTTCTGATGCATTTGGGGAAATAGCATCTGGTGTCAGTAGCATTACAATTACAGCATTCAACCAGAAGAGGAGGACAGCCAGTTTATCAGGCTGATGCAAGCATTATTCTTTCTCCATGCTCAAGCACTCCCATAAGTCAGTCATGGAAGAGCCAACCACAGCCACAATAAAGTACAATACAGAAACTTTTTACCTCAACAGCACCCTCTTGTGCAAATCTGTTGGTGCTTCACATTACTCAATGTTGAATTACAAAGACTGTTTTGCATCATGTTCCCTTGGAATGGATGAAGGTTGGAGAGAATCCATCGTCTTATGGGAATGAGCAGGTATAGCTTGAGACAGCTGGGTCAATCAGGGGTCACAAAAACAATAAGAGGGAATTTCAAATACTTCCCAAAAAGAATTTTAATTTAAATTGACATTTTCAGTGTTCTTGTTTACCAAAAATCTAAGATTACAGAACCACAATGGGAAGATAATGGCTAGTCTATATTTATCGCAGCTACAACATAGGCTCAACAAACTGAACAGCTACCTCATGTTCTTATGTACCAATCACCTTGTATCCAAAGATAATCGATAATAAGTAAGAGAAATTCTGTAGTGATGGCAGGTTAGAGTACAATAGGATTAGGGATGATCTAAACTCTTTATAACTTATTGTTGTTTTCATCTTATTCACTAAATCTTTGCTTAGAAAAATGACATCTGTCACGAATATTTTATTGACATCAATTGTAGACTGACCAGCCAACATTTGAATTGTTAAGGAATAACCCAAGAATACACAAAAGTTTAGATCAAAACCCTTGAATTGATTCCCTAAATAATATCATGGTTGATTTCCTAGTTCAACCCTTCTGCCTCTATCCCCATATTCACTGGCTCCCTTAATGTTCAAAAGCCTGCACTTAATTTACATACACAATGACTGATCATCCACTGCTCTCCATCAAACCTTTAAATAAAGATATTTTCTCAAATCTGAAACAGTTGATCCATTGTCCTGATATGATTCCCTAGTTTTGAACGTGGGAAAGCTTGCTAGATTAGTTCCGGGGCCAAGGAAACTGTCCTGGCTTTTGATTGTACATCAAAACTGGTTATTTTTAAAGCAACTCGTCCAGATGTTATGACACACCTCTTTAAACAGATGGGACTTAATTTAGGCCCTCTAGCTCAGAGGTGGGGACACTACCCACTGCACAAGTGCCCAAACGGAGGCTGTCCGACGATGAGGGGCTAAATAAATTAAGTGTGTGCTTAGAGTTTAAGAATGAAAACTTGCTCATTGAAACAAACTCTGAAAGGTTTCAAACAGCCTCACCTCCTCCACCGCCACACCACTGGCTAGCAAATCCAGATTATGCAGCCACATTCTCAGGACAAAAGACTGATTATTTAGGACCAAACTAAGGTGAAAACTCTTCACTCAAAGGCTCATGAACCTTTGGTATGCTCTCACCTCAGGTAGCTGTGGGATGCTTCATTGTTAAACCTATTTAAAGGCCAAAACAGATTTGTGCTTGGAGGCACTGAAGGGATATCGGGAGTGGGAAAAGGTGAGGCAAAAGGTGAAGAGATAGTAGGAACTGCAGATGCTGAAGAATCTGAGATAACAAGGTGTAGAGCTGGATGAACACAGCAGGCCAAGCAGCATCAGAGGAGCAGCAAGGCTGATGTTTTGGGCCTAGATCCTTCTCTGAAGGGTCAAGACCTGAAACGTTAGCACTCCTGCTCCTCTGATGCTGCTTGGCCTGTGTTCATCCAGCCTCCACACTTTGTTATCTCAGGCAAAAGGTGAAGGTTAACTGTGTTCCTATTGAATAGTGCAGCAGATGAAAGGCTGATTTGTCTAGTTCTGCTCTTATGAAACAAGCCCTTGAAAATGTTTGATATTTGACTTAGACTACCTCTTGTTCTTCTGACCTCTAGAACAAATGAGGTGATTGAAGAGACACCTTCAGTGTTCAGAACGAGAATGCACTGCCCGAGAGAGTGTATTGAAGAGAGGGTCAATTAAGGCTTTCAAAAAGCAATTGGGTCATTACTTGTAAAAGGGGAAATAAAAACTTTGCAAGGTCAATGGAATGTCCCCAGGTGATTTGTACCTACAGACTGGCAGTCAGCAGACAAGCTGAATGGCCACCTCCTGTGTTAATCATTCTATGGTTCTGATTCTAGCTTACATGCCACAAACCAGACACGTTATTTTATTCTGTGGGTCTCTGATTTTTATCACCATCTCTAAACACAATTTAAACCTGAACTTAAGGTAGCCTACAGTTATGAGCTGTAACAAAGAGAAGCATTTTACTGCCGTCCTTTGAAGGGACCTTTTATTGCAACTCAAAAAATGTGAACTTTGTGACAAGGCATACCCAAATAACAAATCTCCAAATCAATATATACCTGCTTTATAATGTTACTTAGAAATAACTGATAAGTCTTCAATGTCTTTTATTAATGGGGCACATTCTAAATATAGGACAATTTTACACAACCCATGGACAAAAGTTCAGTAACTTTAAAATGTCAGCAAGTCAATAGTGTGGAAGGCAGTAAAACCATTGTATTAGCCATAAGTGAACTGAATCCACTAAAGAACATGGAATGTCACATTTTGTATTTCTTGAAAAATACCACTTTCTCGCTGCTGCACAAAGGCTACAGCTACATAGAATTTTCTGAATACTATTTCTTATTTTCAGTTAACGATCAGCAAATCATGAAACAAAATAGAGTAGAAAACCAGCTTCAAATCCACTTGCTGGTAATATCATGATCCTCGCAATAGAACAAGCCCGCGACAGATGACAAAGTGCCTATTATCTAGCTGCTGCTAATGTAGGATCTGCTTTTGCTTGCTGAGCCATTACCGTTGATCACTTAGGAACTCACAATCAAAAGCTGTCTTTGGTAAATCCATGTTCTTTGATTTGCCTGCTACTTATCTCTCAGTGCAGGAGTCCCAATCAAAAATGCTGACAAGACACGTAACACAATTAAAAAAAGCAAAGAGGAAGCCACTGAAAATTTCATATTTCCACAAATGAGAGGCCATTCAACCCACCAAGTCTGCACCAACATGCCAAAGAGCATCCCACCCAGACCCCTATCCTATCCCCACAACATTTACCATGGCCAATCCACATAACCTGCACATCTTCAGGCCGTGGGAGAAAACTGGTGGAAACCCGCACAGACACAGGGAGAAACTACAAACTCCACACAAGACCAGGAGGTCATTCTGCCCTCGAGCTTCTTCAGACATTCAATTAGATCATTGCTGATCTCTACCTATATCCATCCACTTGCATTGGTTGCATGAATCTTAAAATTCTTGTCCAACAGAAACCTAATTTGCTTGCAAATTTTAAACTGACACTGTAGACATCAACTTTTTAAGTGAGACTTCCAGATTTCCATTACAATTTGTGTGAAGACTTGTTTTCACCTAACTCATGAAGAAACAGGAATGGCAGAACAGATCACATAGCCAAATGGCCTACATCTGATCATAAATCTTATGAATGGTCTTGCTCTAAGTTTAAGGCTATGCCCTCCTTGCTCTGGGCTTCTAACCCTTTCTTTAAAAACAAAACGCACAGCCGGGTCAGATAAAATAAAAATTGATCTGTGTTTTTAAGTTGTGTTGTACAGTTTTTGGCAGATACATTCAGAAAGCTACATAAATGTAAAATTTATTGACATGTATAGTCATTAATGTGACGCGTAATCTTAAGGGGGAAAATATTCACAGAAGCAATACAGCAGTCAGCAACCCAGTTTGGGGCTTAGGTCCAAAACAAGAACCAAACTGAAATGTTACTAATAAAGCTATAGTTTATGTATAGACTGCTTGCACTATGGCTAATTGTACAGACTGAAGGAAGGAATAGGTTGTGTGTATGTACATGTGGCCCAATGGTAGCATCCCTATACACAAGTTATCAGAACTCAGCCTGAGAATGTACAAGTTTCAAACTTAACTTAAAAAGCATATTGCATTAAAATTGCAGACTGAAGTTGAAATTAAAGCAACATTTTAAAGAAAACAGCAGCATTAATTGTGATATTTCAGTTTTATTCCCTTTAAAACATGACAAAATAGTGTAAAAAATAATCCAAACAAGCCCAGCAATAGCTTCACTTGGCAGTGAGATGATCTGATTAGACAGATTTTCCAAGATTAGTATTGGACAGTTTGCGCTGTCTTTCATTGTACCTTGTTCCAAATTAACTTGACCATTCATTTGCTAAACATTTGCATTTAAAAAAAAGTAGGTTAACAAGATGCAATTTGTAAATCATGTATCCATCATTTTGTATTGCAAGCCTCTAAGCCTTAATTAGAAGGGTAGAGGTAGGGAACAGTAAGAGAAAAATTTGGCACTTGAATAGCCTGCACATTAACCATTACTTGAAATTTTTTTTTATGGTGATTACCTGAAGAAATTGAAAATATCAGTTATAAATATTAGCAAATCTTAGCGTTTAACATCCTTGGATGCCATATTTCAACACCAAAGTATTACAAAATTATTTCAATATAATGTTACTATATGCAAAATGCTGCATATTTCAAACATCCCCTTACACTGCATCGCCAGTTTCTGGAAAGCTCTAATTAACCAGTTCCTGTTCCAGAATGGAGGCAGCTGCAAGATGTGTTTTGTTTCAGCAACTGAGTTTTGATGAATTTTGTTTGAGTACAAAAATACAAAAAGTCAAACCATTCTTGGGCACAGTGAAGCACCCGTTTAAAAAAAATCCCCACTGAATAGAAGGCCACAGTTTTACTTGTTAAATGGACTTTGATGGCAGTTGCTGTTTGTACATTCCTGCTAATGATTTGGCTGCACTGTAGATCATCTGCCTTCGAGACATGCCTGTAAACATGATGTGCCAATCAGTCCGGTTGACTTGGGGTAAACTCCTTTCCAAAACTTCACCAACAGTCACCATCAGGCCAGACCATCTCAAATTGTAGTCAGGTGGCGTGAGGTTCTGTGCCTGATTAAAAAGAAAACATACACATTCCCGTTTTAAGCAAATGCACCAGGTCCATGACAGACATTATCTTTCACACGATAGGAATGGCAAAGGACATAAAAGGCACATACATATAATCAGAAAAATCCTCACTTATTCAAAACAGAAATTGGAACAACTATAAGATGATGTAATTGTAGCAAACTTCAAAACATAATGGGCTTGCTCATCTGATCCTTTTAGTCCCAAGAACAGGTTTTCTTGTGTGGATAAAAGTAGAAAAGAAACCAGAGAGAAGATTCACCAAATTATTTTCACATTTTTGAGAAATACAATCTTGGGATTTTAAATAAAACTTAGGAACACACGAAGCAAGGTTGGTTATGGGGAGATTTAAGGGGTGTTCAAAACTGAGGAGTTTAAATAGTAAAATGAGGAGGTGCTGTTTCCAGTGACCAGAGGGTTGGTAACCAGAGGCCACAAATTTAAGATAACTATCAAACAATAAGTTGTGAAATAAGGTTTTTTTTTGGGGGGGGGGGTGGGTTATCATCTGGAACATAGTCAAAAAAAACACTAACACATGACTTTGGGAAACAGAAGGGGAGTATGACTAATTGGACAGGTCTTTTGAAGAATTGATGCAAGAATGATGGACTGAATGAAATTGTACCAGTGATAATGGGAACAGCAGATGCTGGAGAATCCAAGATAACAAACTGTGGAGCTGGATGAACACCTCAGGCCAAGCAGCATCCCAGCACCACAAAAGCTGACGTTTCGGGCCTGGGTCCTTCATCAGAGAGAGGGATGGGGAGACGGAACTGGAATAAATAGGGAGAGAGGGGGAGGCGGACCGAAGATGGAGAGAAAACAAGATAGGTAGAGAGGAAAGTACAGGTGAGGAGGTAGGGAGGGGACAGGTCACTCCAGGGAAGATGGACAGGTCAAGGAGGTGGGATGAGGTGGTAGGTAGAAAATGGTGTGGCTTGAGGTGGGAGGAAGGGATGGGTGAGAGGAAGAACAGGTTGGGGAAGCAGAGACAGGCTGGGCTGGTTTTGGGATGCAGTGGAGGGAGTGGACGAGCTGGGCTGGTTTTGTGATGCAGTGGGGGAAGGGAAGATTTTGCGCTTGTGAAGTCCACATTGATACCATTGGGCTGCAGGGTTCCCAAGCGGAATATGAGTTGCTGTTCCTGCAACCTTCGGGTGGCATCATTGTGGCACTGCAGGAGGCCCATGATGGACATGTCGTCTGAGGAGTGGGAGGGGGAGTTGAAATGGTTCGCGACTGGGAGGTGCAGTTGTTTGTTGCGAACCGAGCAGAGGAGTTCTGCAAAGCGGTCCCCAAGCCTCCAATTGGTTCCCCAATGTAGAGGGAGCTACATCGGGTGCAATGGATACAACATACCACATTGGCAGATGTGCAGGTGAACATCTGCTTGATGTGGAAGGTCAGCTTGGTGCCTAGGATGGGGGTGAAGGAGGTGGTGTGGGGGCAAGTGTAGCACTTCCTGCGGTTGCAGGGGAAGGTGCTGGGTGTGGCGGGGTTGGAGGGGAGTGTGGAGCAGACAAGGGAGTCGCGGAGAGAGTGGTCTCTCCGGAAGGCAGACAAGGGTGGGGATGGAAAAATAGCTTGGGTGGTAGGGTCGGACTGTAGATGGCAGAAGTGTCGGAGGATGACTGTTAGACTGAATGAAATTGACCTGTTTTGTATAATTCTACGGTTCTAATCTTTGTGGTTAAATAACAGCAGGTTGTAACACCAAGACCATAAGATATAGGAGCAGAATTAGACCATTTGGCCCATCAAGTCTGCTCCGCTATTTGTTCATGGTTACCATGTTTCTCAAACCCATTCTCCTACCTTGTCCCCACCCCAAAACAATTTATGCACACGTATAGAACTTACTGCACCAAATCAGGTAATTTAGATCAATTGATCTACATTAAATTCCATGAGTTGCTCCCACCATACTACTGTCTTAGCATAGGTTTATAAACCTCTCTCTTGTACATGCCTGCTCATCTGCTTTATCTTAAGTGCATACTACTTACTTCAACCACTCCCCACAGCATGGCAAGCTCTGCATTCTTAAATGCTTTTTAGATAAAGAATTTTCACTGAAATCTCTAACTGGATCACGCATTATATGTAAAATTGTGTGAAGAAAATATTTTGGCTGGCCACGTTTACATCTTTCACAGCATGAAATACCTGAAGAATACCAAAAACAAAAGCAACCTGGTTTTTGTATTAACATTAAACATTTAATAGGCTAACATTAAAAAGGGAAAATAAAAATAAACAAATTTCCTTCCCAAAGTCATCATGGCCGTAAAATGCTGCATGCCCACAGCCAATATACAGGAATTACATTTGCAACAAAGTTAGACATAAAAATCTATGCACTGGTTTGACGCAAAGTTGAATGAACACTTATTATTGAAACTTTTTGGTTGTTCACTTAAAAGGTCAACATGACACATTTTAAACTGAACCACTTAGTCAGATTTATAAAGCAAATGATTTTATGAAAACATCAGGGTTCAGTACTAGCAACACACTGACCTGTTGCACATATTCTAAAGGCACTGGTGTTGCTTGTGTGAAATTTTCCAAACGAATACCATAAACTGGATCTTCAAGAATCAAACAACCAATGTCAAACCACCTGGAATTTAACATTTATAAATGAAGTCAGATACTCACATACGGTAATTCCAGGACACAAATTAATACAAAAAATCATCCTTTAGCAAAACAGACAAATTACAGCACATATCTGATAATAATTGAGGAATTTGTCCAGTGAAAATTTGCACAAATGGGGTGGTTTAAAATCTATGCAGTACACCTTCTAATCTTGCAACACCCAGTTATTTCAACAAAGGCTCTTTCCTTACAACACAAGTGTGTTGCCTCACTTGTACAGGAGCTGCATAAGCACTAGCCAAGATTTACTGCTCCAATCACTGGCGTCAATGGCAAGAGTGTTTAGTTGATCACAATTTTCCCTACTATGACAGCAAGTGTAAGGGGTAGTGTTAAATCATTTAAAATTCATTACTCTGCCATCATGGAATAGTTGTTGGGCAGAATTAGTCGGTGCAAAATGGGAAATTTGTTCTTATTTCCACATGGCAAAACAAAAACTGTCCCTCAAATCAAGCTACTGAAGAACGCTAAATTTCATTTGCTTCTCAATTTGATGTTAAAACATTTGTCATATTTGATAACATTTACAAATTTGCTTTTTAAAACTATTCTGGCTTTGTATTTAGTTACATTATTTGTACCATTTTTCAAAAAACCTCTTCCACTTTGAAGGATTTCTACCTTTCCTTGTTTGCCTTGTCATTTTGCTGAAAAAGAGCCCAAACCTTCTTGAGGCTGATTGTTAGATTGGATGCATGACCAGAAATATGCTTCAGAATACTCTGGCACTCAACATGAGAACCAACATAGGTAATTTCCCTCTACCCTGGGATCATCTGCAAGTATGTCTCTCCCTTTGAGCTGGAGCTGGACATTTCCTTGTGACTTAATTGAAAAGTTAGTCAGGGAATGCTAGATGTGGATACTACCAAAATTGACATCCAGTGACTGTCATCAACCATCCTTCCTCCAGAAATCTCTCCGGACTGACTATCACCCAGGTGCCCATTCATGTACTCAGGCAATCCATAATATGCATCCATCCATAACCATTCCGACTGGACTTTCATACTGCAGTCAGACAAAGGGGACATGTCCTCCCTACTTCATAAAACAGAGATGTTGCTCACCTGTCTGGAAGCAATTCGGCAATGAAGCTCTCAATGGAAACAGTCACCTGTTTCTCATGAATCACTCCTGACCTCCTCAGACTATCTATCCTCTCTTGGGCGCCCTAGAAAACAAGATGAAAATGAAACAACTGGATATTAAACAAACTCCACACCTACATTTCATATTTCAAGAACTGTAGGTTATTTTAGTGCATAGGTAATGATGCACACTGATAGGATCTCAGGAAAAAAGATTAACAGAATTTTGGGAAATGTTTAATTATTTATGTTGATCCACAACTGCACAATAAAAGCCCGATTACAAGTCGCAAGGGTCATGAAATTCAAGTGCTGAGGCAACAAACACATTATGGTCAATTAGCTGCCCATTGTATACAGTCATCAGATTTTTATTTCAATTGACTTCAGGGATCCGTGTTTTATTTTGGTCACCTCCGCCCTCTAATGGCAAGATTGTAAAACAGACTCTGGCATAAGAAAAGGTTAACTTATTTCTACAGAGCATGGAAACAATCTCTTTGGTCTAAATCGTCCACGCCGACCAGATTTCCTAAATTAATCTAGTCCCATTTGCCAGCATTTGGCCCATATCCCTCTAAACCCTTCCTATTTACACACGATCCAGGAAAAAACACAGTAATATTTCCCAAGGCTCTTAACTTTGAACAAACATGAAGTGTAAAGATAAACACAGAGGGAAAGTTTTAAGCCCATCAATCCCTCAAATAAGCTCTAGGTTCCATCATGTGGCTCATTACGTTTTAAGGATTCTGGGCTTGTCCCCTTCATTACTCATTATCAATTCCATGACATGGTCACTCTGTGACCTGTCTGACACCGGCCCCAAATAGGTTCCAATCTGTAAATGATCGATTCCTTATAATTTCTTGTTTCAAACTATTTTCAGTTTGTGCTGAACCTCAGGCCTTCTGCTAGAGAACCACAACATCTCTCTGAACTGCTGACAGTGCTTGAATGCCTCATGTTGAGTCCCATACGGTTACAGAATTCCCTACAGCACAGAAACAGGCCAAATGACCCAAGACATCTGTGGTGGCTTTTAAGGTCTACACAAGCCTCCTCTTACCACTCCTCATTTCACTGTGTTATCACCTATGCAATTTGCTTCCACCTGCACCTCATGGGTTGTTGTTTATTGCTGCACCATTGCTTGATACTCCCATGGGTCAAATCAAATCTTCTGCACATCTACTTTACTGGACATCATTTTCACAGCTTTCAAAAGGCATCTGTTAAATCACCTAGGGGAAAAAAAAGAGAGTCCCAGCCTATTTGGTCTTTCCTGATATTACAACAAGCTTTAAGTGGTAAAGATCCAAGAGAAATTTTGGAAAAACAGGTGAGAAATCACTTGAATAGTGGAAGAAGTGCTAAGCAAGTGTATGCATGGAGACAATTTTTGAATGGGTTTCTGATTGCAGGCAGCTAAAGCAAGAAGCAATAAATCAAAACCTCAAAAGATGGCATGATAGAAGAGGATCAATTTTCATGATGTGGTAAATAAGAGCACTGAAGATGATGCTTTTGCTGTGATGGCACGAAATTTTTAAACATTCTATAAAAGGTTTTGATATGGTTGAGAAGGTCCCTCATGGCAAACTAGTCAAGAAAGTAAGTAAGAGCCTATGGAATACAAGATGAAGTGGCATGCTGAATCCAAATTGGCTGAGTAGGAGGTTTCAACAATAGGAAATCTGCTTCATGTCAGGCTTCTACAGGTCTCAGTGCTGGGACCCTTGTGATGTACATTATGATTTGGATTTTAATGCGGGAGATAGAAGTTTGTTGATGACTTGAAAATTGGTAAGGTGGTGAAGAGCAAGGAGAAAAAGCAGGAGGATACAACAGAGTGGTTGCCACAACCTCCAGGGACATATCCCATTATCCAGTTTCTGGTCTTGGGCCAGTTTTATTTTTGATTTACTGACTCAGAAAAGATGGAGCAAATGGCATTGTTTTATGCTGCAAACATCAATATAAATCTGAATAAAATGAACCAAACACAAGATAACAGACATGATAACAGCATGAGAAGAGATGGCAAAACCAGTCCTGCAGAGGTGGTGATAAGACAAGTAAAGGTAGAATCAAGAGAGCCAAGATCAAATATCAGCACATTCAACTGCTCCAAAGTAGCAAAATGGAACAGGTAAATGACTGAACAACATTTGCAAAGGCAAAGAAAGATTCTTATCAATTGCACTCCCAAGGAGTTTGCACCAGGAGTTGCCAGCATGCCTCTGCAAACGTGTGGGGATGATCAGACTCCATGTGGATTACTCCAGTAATTCAGAAAGGTTCCGCACATCTTCCTTGCTTTTGTATTTTGGCCTGGTTTCTGATTTTTAAACTCAGTGTGGGCTCTAAACTGGAGGTCAGTGAACTGAATACTGCTGACTAACAAAGTGCCCACTGACTTAACAGATCCTGAGACAATTCAATTTGTACAATCCAACAAATGTATCTAATTGTGGATTAATAAGCATCATAAATCCAAGGCTGCAATTGGAACACACAGTCAGATCACTGAGAGAAAACGGTTCCTAAGCTGATGGAATCTAATCTCACATTAGAATGAACAACATTCCAATTCTGAAAATTAAACAAAAGTGACAACAGGAATTTGATTTTAGCATTTCATATTAATACACACTTCTCAATAATGCACACTATTCTTTTTTAATTACATTGCTCTTTGTAATTCATAAATAATCATACTTTACAATACATTTCTGGAGGGTGGATCAATTCAATACCATTTGAAGTAAAAGCCAAAATTAATTGCTTACATTGCTGATAAATGACCTATGATATGGGCATAAAGTCAAGGTTGCTAGCAGTTTTCTGGGTAAAGGTGGTTATAGGGCAATGTCACAATCTAGCTGTGAAAGGACACTGATATTCGAGCATCCAGCATTCGCAGGATTATTACAGAAGTAAGTACTTTGAATAAATCCTTAAAAGTTCCCATTTTTCCTGTTTGATGAACTGAGGTTAACAGAAAATACCGACCGTGTTTCTGTAATTAAGGAAAAACTTATTTAAAAACAACAAAAACAAAAAAAACCAAAAACAGGTCCTACCACAGGCAAAGATGACATGAATTATCAACTTACAGACTCTACTCCTTAAATTCCTACACAGCTGGCAAACAAAGAGAAACAGGCAAAATCATTTAGAGGAACACAGTTCAATAGCAGCAATCTATGGTTTCAACAAGGTACCCCTTTGCTTCTTCAATCCTTCCAATCCCCGATCATCCTCCTCAGTCATTTCAGTTCTATCCGGGGACACACTGCAGTGGGCACAGCAATTGGTCAGTTGCTCATTAGCAGCAGTCGTGTATGGCAAAATAGGGACAGCGAGAATAGTTTGCTATCTACCAATTCTTTGTTACTTCTCTACAAGGACAGAGAATGCTGTTGTCACAGTATTGCTTTTACACAGGCTGTCAGGGAGCCAAAGAGATGCTGACAAATTAAATACTCCTGACTCTCCCAACTGGTGCTGATGATTTAAAAGACAAAATTAACACACCGTGTCTGGACAAAATTATCTTGAAAACAGACCCAGCAATCCTCCCCTACTGTTTGATGGCAGCAACAATGTGAAGACAGCTCTCAACGAGTTCCACTAACTGGTTTAAAACTGCCAACATCTCCTTCCACTGTTTCCTTAGTTTAAGGCAACTTTGTTTTCTCATCCTTTTGCCCACATCCAGAAATAATGAAATGCAAAAAGCAGTCTTTACAGACAGGAAATGGCATTGTTATTTTTGGGACCATGTTGTGTGCAAACTGGCTTCAGCATTTCCTAGATTACAATATTGATTGTACTTTAACATGGTAGTTAATTGGCTGTAACACACAGTGGGACTTATTGCAGCCATGAGAAGCAGTGCAAGTCTCTCTCGATTGTGTTAGTATGTGAAGACTTTGCTATACAGCAAACATTTTATTAACTGGCATCTAGGGGACCAGGACTGTGTTGGTTGATCAGAGGTCCATATGATCAATGTAAAAACACACCAAGTAATGGAAACATAATGCAGGGGGATACACATCACTGTTATAACTGTACTAACATCATAAATCACCTAATAGTGCAAGTTTGCCTTAAGTAAAACTTATCACTCACACCCTCAACGGACTACTCTGACAGAGGCAGATTGCAGTATTTGATGAGTAATTGACTCAAAATTGAATCAACTGCTGATATTTCATCTAGCCATCCAACTGATCAATTATATTTACAGTGCAGTAAACAAATTAGAAAGTTACAATGATTGGACAGAATAATACAGTAAACTCTGTAGTATTTGAGGTACATAATTTTTGCTGTCAAGAGTGCCAGTTCACAACATGCCAGTCAAAACAAAGTTTGCTGTAATTTTAACATACCAGAGAAGTTGAGAATGGGGGCGAGAGGGAGGAAGATGTTGGGAAAAGAATTTGGAAGTGGATAGGAAATTGGTTGAATACAGAGTGGTGGACAAGAAGTGGTAATAAAGACTGCCCCATGAACACGTATTGAGCCTTCAATTTTTAATTTGCTTTTGTAACTTGTATTTAGTCATGAACTGTTGTAAACCAGACACCATCATTGAGACGTAGTGAATTAGGGACAGAAGGGTCTCTCTGCAGTACAGTCCGAGAAGCTGGTAGGTGTAAACTGAGACAATGGGACAAGATTCATTGGACATTTTTGTGAAATAACAAGAGTCAGTAATGGCTCCTTACAATATTCTCACATGTTCAAGCTCCAGTCCAGAAACTGCAACACATTATCTTGGTGACTTTGGAATACAACATGTCCATTGTTTCATGTTATGATGTGTTATACAAATAGGCAAGGCACTGGTATAAGCAGACATGGAAAATTTCACAGGAATTAGGGTACTCAGAAGTTAGGCCACCACTTAACTATTAATTAATACTACTAAAAACAGACTATGATCATCCGCGTTATTGCAATTTTGAGAACTTAGTGAGTAAATTGGTTGTTTCATTTGCCTACAAATCAATAGTTATAACTGCAATGCTGGAAAAAAGCTTCAATAAAAAAAGTGTCTTTTTTGTTTTGCACTCATCAGAACAACAAAAGAAAAAAAAAATCACTGCAAGGAGAACAGCCATTTTTATACTGTATGAGAAGAGTGTGCTGATTGGTTGGCATAAAGATTCGGATTCATAGAGGCATTGCCATGAAGACTGCCATTTAACTGTTAAGCTTTGTTTAAATTTAAACCAAGTAGGTTTACTTTGATCAAGGTTTTGTCTTGAGAAATAAACCAAAGGCTAGCCATTACCTTTTTTTTGTTGAGTTGAAATAGGTACAATGACTAAAACATGTTCTTTCAGTCTTCAAAGAATAAGGCCCTGTGTAGCTTCCAGTACAAGCAAGTGCACCAGACTAAACCTGACCAACAATCCTAAAATAATTGGAAGGTTGACAAAATGTCTTTTTCAGCAGTACCCAAATTCTGTACTATCAAGTGACTAATTACACTTTCAGAAGACGTTAATTCGGTAAAGGGTTAAACTGTACCTTGTATAAAAGAATTTGGGCACTGTATTTTGTTCTATTACACTACATCTGGAATGCAAGCTGAAAGATCAGCAACTCCATCATTACTATATCCAGTACGAATGGGACATAGTACATTGAGACCCCCTAGGGGTCTCAAGATTTCAAAAGGTGGCACACAACGCAAACAGGAGGGAGAAGGGAAAAATAGATCGTCATTAACCACATCAGGTCAACAGTGCGGCTTGGCCTTGCTGCAAACAAATGCAATCAACAGAAAATAAAATCTTACCTTTAATCCTGCTGCATAACCAACAGGTTGTGGGGCGATGTTTGATTGGCCAGACTCCCCAGTAACAGTGGCCAATCCAAACATTTCCTGGAATGCATCCCGAACAGCTGCCACTTTGACTTCCTTGTTAGAAGTCACCAAAACATCCAGATCACCACCCGATTCTGGAGGAGGAAGCAAAAATAAGATAAGTGAAAGAGAAGTCTCTTCCCTCCACTAAGTTTCCAATCATCGCAAATGTTCAATCATGGCACAAAAGAAAACAAAACAAGGTTAAACTCACATGGACTAACCCTAAACATTACCATAGGAACACGACCAGGAACAGGCAATTCAGTCCTTCGAAGACAGTCCATTATTTAACAATCGTGGGTGATCTTATCCTGGTCTCAACTCCACTTTACTGCCTGCTCCCCATTGTCTTTTATCTCACTTTTCATTTGAACACATCTACTTCTTTCTTGAATCTGTTAATGGATTCTGCTTACACTGCAAGGAGTTCCACAAATTTATAACCCTCAGAATTAGTTTCTCCTCAGAACCTATTTCCTCTCGCTGTGATCACTTGTTCAAGACTGCCCTGCACGGGGGAATATCTATTCAGGTTTTTCTGATGAATCTCCTCCAACATTTTATTTACCTCAAATCAGATCCTCCTCATTCTTCTGAGCTCTAGCGAGTAGAAGCCCACATTATTCAACCGCTCCTTGTACGGCAGACCTTTCCTCCCTGCAATCAACCTTCTGAACTGCCTCCTGAGCTACCATGTCCTTCAAGTATTAACATCTCAATGGAGACCAAAACTGGACACAATAATCCAGATGTGGTCTCACCAATGCCTTATATAATTGTAACAACACTACTTTTATAATCCAGCAATAAATGCCAGGATTCCATTTGACTTTCTGACTGCATCCTGCATACCCACTTTGTAATTCATGCACAGACACACAGATCTCTCAGCACTGACACATTATGAATCCGCTTCCTATTTAAATAATAGACAACCTCGCACGTTTCAACATTAAACTCCATTTGCCAGATTCTGGTCCATTCTCCTAGCCTATCAATAGTTGTGTGTAAATTCTATTTCCTCATCACAGCCTGCTTTCCCACCTATTTTCGCATCATCCGTGCATTTTGCTATGTCACATTCTGTCCCCTCTTGCAGATCATTTGTATAGATTGTAAATAGTGGAGGTCTGAGAATTGAGGCCTGCAGTACCCTCTACTTACAGTTCAATCCCATTATCTACCTTGCTGGTTGCGTGTTCAAAGAACTCCAGCAAGTTTGTCAAGCATGATTTGCCCTTTAGGAAACTGTACTGAAATTTGAATTGAGTTTTGTTTTTCCAGTATAATAAAGAGTGAAGCTGGATGAACACTTCAGGCCAAGCAGCATCTCAGGAGCACAAAAGCTGACGTTTCGGGCCTAGACCCTTCATCAGAGAGGGGGATGGAATAAATAGGGAGAGAGGGGGAGGCGGACCGAAGATGGAGAGAAAAGAAGATAGGCGGAGAGTATAGGTGGGGAGGTAGGGAGGGGATAGGTCAGACCAGAGAAGGCAGACAGGTCAAGGAGGTGGGATGAGGTTAGTAGGAAGGAAATGGAGGTGCGGCTTGAGGTGGGAGGAAGGGATGGGTGAGAGGAAGAACAGGTTAGGGAGGCGGAGACAGGCTGGGCTGGTTTTGTGATGCAGTGGGGGAGGGGATGAACTGGGCTGGTTTTGGGATGAAGTGGGGGAAGGGGAGATTTTGAAGCTGGTGAAGTCCACATTGATACCATTGAGCTGCAGGGTTCACAAGCAGAATATGAATTGCTGTTCCTGCAACCTTCAGGTGGCATCATTGAGGCACTGCAGGAGGCCCATGATGGACATGTCGTCTAAAGAATGGGAGGGGGAGTTTTCCAGTGCTCGGTTATCTATTCCTGTATGATTGAGTCTAGCAACTTCCCCACTACAGAGGTCAAACCAACTGATCTATAATTTCCCACTTTTTGAATAAGGGAAACATTAGCATGTTTCCAATCCATTGGTACCATTCCAGAATCCAAGGAATTCTGTAATATTATAACTAAGGCTTCTACTATCTCTGCTGCCACCTCCTTAAGCCCAGTACGCAGCCATCAGGCTCTGGGGGCTCCTATGCCTTTAAGCACGTCAGTTTACTTAATATTTTCTCACTACTTATCATAATTTCACCAAGTTCCTCTATCATAACTGCCGTTTCTGGGAGAAATTATTTTCCACTATGAAAATAGAGACAAAATATTGCTTTGGTGCTTCTGCTGTTTGGAGTTTCTCATGATTACTCACCACCCACCCTTTTCACACTTCAAATTCTGCACAGCAACGTGGACTGTAAACTGTTAATCTTGCCAGAATAGCCTTAATGTTGCAAATTCCAATTGATATTTGCAATTTAATAACAGCAGGACATTGAGCGAGCACGAGAGACAGCGCGGCAAGTGGGTCGTTCTGACAGATTCCAGCAAGAACAAGTGTCTGCCTTCCACATACTAACAAATATTTTAGTTAAAGCACCACAGCCCTTTGTCACTACAAATCCTGAAACATTAACTCAACTTTTCCTCCATAAATGCTGGTTGAACTGGTGTTTGTAGCATTCTGCTTCATGTCTGATTTTCATCTGTAATATAAAACTTTTGACTTTAAGCCTTTTCTTAACATTCTTTGCCAATTCACACCACTACCTTGACTTCACCTTCAAACTGCTAACATCTACAGAACCTCGTGGGAGAGTGCTTCCTACATCAAGCCATCCATAAACAATCCCTACATTTGTACTCCTATTAAAATGATTTAATAAAATACAATACCTCTTATGAATCTCATGTTCATTCATTTCTATGCTAGCCCCATGTGATAACTTACTGAAGCTTTTATATAAGCACATGTCCACTACATCCATTGCACAGATGTCACCTCAAAGTTTTCTTTCTCAAAGATGATATCCCTTTCTAAAGTAGATGTTGGCCATGACAATTCCTCCCCCCCCCCCCCCCCCAATTTAGCTGTCTTGGTTATTCAGATTAGTCACCCCTCCCTTTTGAAAATGGTTTACCACACTAACATTTTCATGGTTTCCTATCCCTAGACAAGAGATTTCTAAATGAATATCAGTCCACTTCTACTTCTGTCGATTTCTGCAAAACGCATGGATGCATGACCAACAGCAACCAGTATTTTGTTCTGGCAAAATACAAGCAGGAGGGGGGTCATTCAGATTCTGGAACTTGCTTCAATTTACTTTTTCTTCACAACTCAGATGCTGCCTGATATGTTGAGTATTTTCAGCACTTTGTTTATATTTAAGCAGTAACTTGTTCTTTGAACGTTTCCTGCTACTTTATTTATTACAAGATCTTACCTTGGGTTTAACCATTGCAGGAATTTATTTATTTATTACCAAACATCCTCAGTCAAGAACCAACATTAATAGCAATCTGACAGTGCAGTTAGCCAAATGGCTAGTTTATATTGCTGACCAGGAACACAGAAACAGAAGCAGGTAATTCAGCCAGTTCAGTCTGCCTACCATTCAATATGATCATGGCAGATCCAACATTTCAATATCTTTTAGCCACCTCATCCCCATTATCCTGTATGCTACTGTATGTATCTATCTTAAAATATACTCAAGAACCTCCATAGCTCTTTGCAACATAGAATTCCAAACAGTCACAACCTTGAGTTGAAATAAAGAAGTTTCTCATCGCAGAAGTAAAGGCATCCTCATTTTAAAAAAAAGGAAATTGTGCCTTCTGTCCCAGACTTTCCAATGGGAGAAACCTCTTGCTTGCATCTACCTTACCTATCCCTTGAAATATTTTCCAAATTTGAACTAGGTCACTCATTTTTCAAAACTTCAGAGAATACAGGACTTGTTGTCCAATTTCTACCCCTTATACAATCCAGCCAGGTCAGGAACAAATCTGGTGAACTTCTGTTTCATTCCCTTCATTGCAACAATATTCTTCCCAAAGGAACAGGACAAAAACTGCACACAATACTCCAGGTGCGGTTTAACCAAACTCTTTATGCAATCGGAGCAAAATTTCACTACTCTTGCATTCAAATCCTCTTGCAGTAAGGACCAACATTCTACTAGCCTTATCAGTGGCTTGCTGCACCTGCATGTTAGCCAAGTGACCAGGACACTAGATCCCCTTGACACATCTAGGCTTTCCAACCTCATAACATTTAAGCATTCTGCACAAAGTAGATAATCTGACTTTCCTGAATTATATTCCATGTCATGTCCATTCGCTAAACTTCTCAAAACCCTCCAAGCTGCAACAGACATTCCTCACAACATACACTCCCAGTTAGCTCTGTAACATTTGCAATTTTGGAAATATTAAAAATGGTACTCCATTTGAAATCATTGTTATATACTGTGATGCCAACTGTGCAGGGTCAATTCCCATATCAGTTGAAATTACCATGAATGTCCTGCCTTTGTAACCTCGCCCCTCGTCTGCGGCATGACCACCTGCAGTTTGTGGCTCCCTTATGAGAGCACAATATGGAGCAATATGCATTTCATGCATCTTACCCAATTACTCTCCGTCCTTAGTATGAGAACAACAGGAAAGAATATTCAAACATTTATGACAAAGTATTAGTTTCAGAAACCGGTTTTAAACAGTTATTTACATAGTTCCTTTACTGTACATCAACAGAGAAAACAAAATTTGGCACAAAGTCATTTAAGCAGCTTTTAGGGGTGGTGATCATAAAACCAGAATTGGCAGACATAGTTAAAGGAGTAATTTTGAAATAGACCAAAGCCACAAATAGTCAGTGGCCAGGTAATCTGTGACGAAATTAAAATCAAACTCTCTTTACATTACAACAGTGGCTACAGCTCAGAAGTATTAAGTTGGCTGAAGCCTTTCAGATGTCCCGAAGTCAGAAAACATCAGAAAAACCAACAATTTTGTTCTTCCTCTGCGATAAGGCAATTAAATTCAATAACTGATCAATTTGAAAGAAAATAGAAAGAGCATTGCAATCACGTACATTGCTGACAAACTGCTTTATCAATGGCTTCACACACATTTGGCAGACATTAATGAGTCAGAGAAAACCAGATTGGTAAAGAACCTAGAGTGCAGATAAAAAAAAAATCAGAAAAATGACCCACCTCAATACAAACTCAAAAGCTCAAGAAGATCACAACCTAAAACCTATACAGGTAGCAAGAATGCAACTGACCACTATAAAGCTTTGCAGCTTTGTACTTTACAACTCAAGAACTATTTTTATTCCTTGCTTTCTGCCTTTTCTCTAGTACAGCACAGGAGTCCAGAGTTTGAGCAAGGGCACAGAATGTTTTTGTTACTATAATAAGTTGTCTGTGCATTTGCTACTGAAAATGGTGTGTTGGGGTTCTAATACTGAAGGTTACAGAATAAGAATGGGATGAAAACAAGTGCATTTAAACATGAAAATAAATTTACTGTGATCTGGGAAACCACTGTTAAAGGATATGGGAAATAAGTGGGCAACAGAAATTCAAATGAACAGAGGTTTACAGAGAGGAGGAGGCTATCTAGGTGACTAGACAGCTCTGGAAGGTGACAAAGGCACAGAAGATTGAAGCTACACAGGGACTAAGTTAGAATGGAAGTGGATTATAATAAGTAAGTGGAATATCAAAAACTGCAAAGTATTTTTTTCAAATTTACTTAATTTTTGAATCATTAAAGCAAAATAAGTTAGTGTTTAAAGGTATTATACTTACTGATATAGGGAACCATGCCTGGATCCAGGGTGGTGATCATGGACTCCACAGAATGCTTTGTTTTATCCAAAACTGATTTCACGACTGGGTTTCCCGCCACACCCTGTGTAATAAGTGAAACTTCAAACTTAACGTCTCAATGTACAATTCTAGCATAAATACAAATCAGCAACAAAGCGTGTTCACAGTAGTCAAAGGTTTACTGTTGAACCTTAAAGCAGCAAACTGACAGGTCACTTAACTGGTTAATGCTGACATTTACAATTCCACACTCTCACCCTATCAGCTTTCGATTCCACTTCTTCCTCCTGCATACACTTAAAGCTTCCCTTAAAAACATCTGTCCTATTCAGTTTAGGTGGCACTTGCATTGTTCCCCAAATGAAGTAACATTTCTTGAATTTCTTTTGGATTTATGGGTGTTGCAGGGAGGTGGGGAGGCAAAGATCAAATGAAACCAGCAAGAGTCCCTTGGTCTTGCCTTTCTACAGAAAGGCAACCACAGCCTCTTCAGACTTACTTTCAATAGGCATAACCTCACAACTATGGTAACTTCTAAGTTGTTTTGTGCCTTCTTCAACAACTCTATGTAATGATAGACCCGAGCTATACAATTGGCTGTGATGTTATACCAATATCAACTTGATGAAAACAAGCAGCCGCTATTTATGTTATCATAAAAACAACCAGTTCTTGGAAGACAGCAGAAACTGATAACATATGCACAAAGACGCATTTTCATCCATCACCGTCCCTGGGCAATGGAAGAAATCTTATTAGGAAAACCTGACAGCACAGAATAAGTACGAGGGTTGGGATTAATTTTTTTAAAAAGAAAATGCCCATTGAAAGAGAAATAACCTTTACAAAATTATAAACTGCCCCACTGAGCAAACCACATTTCCACTGGATATTATTTTAGCTTGCATTCCACTAATCCAAATGTTGTATTCCTCACAGTCCCACCGTTTGAGAATCAGCTCATGCCAATAATGATTCACATACTGACACACAATGGTGAGTATGGCAGTGCAAGACTTTTGATAGCAGTTGTTGATTTCAGTGCAAGAAGCACTTCAGAGGGGAGTTACTTACAGATAACTATTAAGATTGTTCAAATATCATGTTGCGCTTTACAGCACTGAATCCAGAACACAGACAATTTTAGAATAAGTGGATCATTTAAAGATGCTATAGCCAGCAACTAAAGTTGCCATTAATGTAAAAGTTGCTGTTAGTCATATTTTAGTCAAATCACTGACCATTTTAATGGTAGTTAAGCAGTAACTCACAAAACACACAATTCTCATGAATTTGGTATTTTTCCAATGCAACTTAGAAGTTCTTCTTGTTTACACTTTCTCAGTTACCCAGTGAAACAAACTTTCTTGAATTTTAGAACTGGATCTGGGTCAAATGCTACAATTCAATGTGATGCAGACCTCTTTAAGAAAGCAACATGGATCCCAAATGAAACAGTGGAAGTTACATTCTTGCAAGTGTTCTGTTATCATACATATAACTTGAGTTAGTGTGCTGCAAAGAATACGTTTTTGAACCTTGTCAACATGTCATTGCACTCCTGTTGTGGATGGTCATGAGGTCAGAATTGTTGACTACAAATGAAAACAAGTCCATGCTACACTGCATGTCCAGCTCTGAAATGTGCACTAGCTGTCAATTAGAAAACAGAAAACTGATATACTTTCTTGGAGACTCTCGTCTTTGCTTGCAGTCCACATAATATCAGATTTCAAAGTTAGGAATCATGATCATAGAATACATCTGGGAGCACTAAAAGAGAAAAAAACAGTGCTGAGGATTTCAGGCACTAGCATACAATCCTATTTAACACTAGTAACTGCAAGTGGGTCAAAGGACTACACTCCAGGATACGGAGTCTGTTTCAGAATAGCTGGATTTCTCCATTATCTTTCAAAGGCCCTCAAAGCTGACTGTATTAAAGACTTTAGTCAGGACAACAAAAGTGATGCAGAGTATTTTGTTCTTGGCGCTGCGTAACTGCAAGCACAAGAGTAATGTCTCCCCAATCTTTCCTAAAGCTGCACTAATGATGGTGACAGATCCTGGTTGAGATGTAGCACTAAGCCGGTAAGATTCTGGCAAGTTCCTTTCTGCTTATGTAGTTAAAATGAGGCATCGTTGTACTTTTGTGGAATGGTTCCTTGCTCTTGTATGGACTGGAAGAGTTCAGTGAGATTCATAACCAGGCAAACATTTCCAGCCTCGTAGGACTTCAGCTGGATAACATCAGCTCCTAGAATTCTGCCACTAGACTGGAGTTTGACTGCACACGCCACTTCCAACAGAATGGAGGGTCAAGAGAACAGTTAATGGCTGCCTGCTATTTGCATTTGAAGGAGGCCAAACAGTCTTTTTTTGCTTGAAAACTTGGTAACTCTTGCAAATGTCTTGTTGTCATTACACTTGGATAAAGCCAATTGTGGATATGGTTCAAGCGTTCATCTTTCTTGCATTTGGACTTTCTTTGTGAGCATCTGATTGATTAACCAGTAGAGTTTGTGGACAAATTTCAGAGCATTGTCAAATCTTTTGTCAGCATCAGGATTAGTTCAATAAAAAGTGAGGTGATCCAGAAACTACTGGAGCATAAACATTCCTCTATAAGATTTAGTCAATTGCAAATTACTGTTCAAGCATGATCGATACTAAAAACCTGCAGACTGTAAAGAGCAAGCTCAGAGGGATGCAAGGCACTTGGACTGCAGTAAATTATTAACAGTTTGATAAATCATTACTGTTAACAATCTTCATGGCCTTGGGGGGAAAAAATTGTGTTTTTTGACAGTTAAATGTCATTCCCTCACAGGTAAACTGGTGTCAAAATTTAAGTTTCAATTATTTATATCTACTTCTCAACCTTTCTTTCACTTTCCATTCATGATTTGTAGAATCATGACTCTACTTGAGTCACGCGAAATAGAAATTCTTCAATAGCACTAGCAAAAAGTCTTGCTGTTATTATTCCTGTTCACTAATGCCACAGATGCCATACGATCAAATATGTATTAAAAGCAAATCACTCAAAGCCTGTTAAAATTTGGCAGCTAGGTATCTGCAAAGTGAATGGCAAATGCCACTTAGGCACCGACCACGAATTCCAGGTCAGGAATTACATCCAAGGCCTACCTTAAAGAAGCCCCACAGTCCTCCACCAGAAGCACTTTGATCATAATGTGCAGACATCCTGGGATCTTCAGTCTCCTCTGGGAAAGTAATGGAAGAGCCACCTCCAATGGGAGCAGAGGTCTGAGGCATTGTGTTTGGTGCAACGCCTGTCAATAAATTAATAACATTAGGAACCAGGTTTATGATGCTCATGTTGAGCAGGACTTGCTTTGGAATGAAAATGTTAATTATGAAGATATGCTAACACTGAACAATTGGTGTTTTGAAACAAAAGCAATCAGAATTCTTGTTTCTGACCGCTAAACAGCAACCCCAGCTGTAAGTCAGGTAAGTTGACGTCAATTTAATGCTGAAAATACATTTAACAGAACATCCTTAAATTAAACTCCTTTAACATTGGGTAAACCAGTTTACCAACTCCCAAGATGCTGGTGCCAAGTGGGCATCATACCAAGGAACACTACTATTGAAAAAGCTAGCTCTGCTGGGAGCAACCTGTTACATTGGAGTCACAGGGATCAGACAGCGTTACATGATACCAGGTAGCATAAACACAGGAATGAGGCAAAACATAAGGCTGAGTAGGAAGAATAAAGAAAAAATATAATTAATACTTCCTTTTCAGGAGCTAACAATATAAGTTTATGTCTCATTCCTATTAATAGCATAATTACAATGTTAACGGTAACTATTATCACAGTGACTATCAAAAGATTTAGTATTATTGGGAAGGATGAAAGTTTAAACTTTGTTGACCAGTTAAAAAAAGTTTTACATTACATAATACCGACAATGTTAAACACTTGTGTACAATTTCCACATTAAGAAAGTACTCTATGAACAAAAATGGAACATTAAAATTAAACTACCACCTGCAACAGATGAAGAAAATGTTGGCATCAGTGGGGTTTGAGGGGTTCGACCAGCGTGACCTCGGGTGATGTCGTAATTTGCAGTCATGGAGAAACCAGTGATTGGTGGACCTACGGGAGGTGCAGAAAAGACAGGGCCAGCAGGAGAACCCACAGGAGGTGCTGACGGAGAAAAGTTTAATGGACTGCTATAAGCTGCAGTCCCAGAATGAGCGACAGTTGGATGTATGGTGGAAGCGACAGCAGAAGATCCCATTGTCAGGGGTGTGAAGGACCCAGCAGGAGGCATATGGGTTTGAGGTGGTGGTGGTGTAGAAAAGGTTGAGGGAGGTAACGAAGAGATAGAGCTAGCGATAGGATTAGATAAAGGACTGGGTAGAACTGCAGACAGATAAGCCAAAAAAAGAGAGAAACAAAAGAAATATGAAAAGATTTAGAGTAATACAATCAACATAAACATTGTGCTGCATTCACCCATTTCCATTTCCACTCCCACCACCCCCCCACCCCCAAATTAGTTCCAACATTTCGAAAGAGCATGGCTAATTTTTAACCTTAAAAAACTTTCCCACCGATCCCCAATACCCTTCTTTGAGCCCAAACATCTATTGATTTCTGTCTTGAATACACCCAATGATTAAACATTTATAGCCATGCAGGATAGAGAATCTTCAAGACTCTGAATTGAATGACAAACTTCATCTCAATCTGGAATGGCTAGCCCCTCCTCCTGTGACTGCCTTCCAGTTCCAGGCTTTAGCTAGTGAAAATAGCCTTTCCACATCCATCTTATCAAGCCTTTCAAGAACTTTACACTGAGACCACTTTTTGATTCTTCTAAACACCAGGGAATACATGCCATTCAAATCAATCTCTTCCCAGATGTCAACACTCATTTCAGTGATTTCAGATACTAGCTAATAAAAAAAATTTAGCTTCATATCTGATTTAAGATTCAAAATTTTGCAATACTGAACCCACAGTAAAAAGCTCTTCGGTTTAATGTTATAAAGCTTGCTAATAAAAATTGTGAATGATGAAACATTTTCACATCAAGAGATTAAATTTTTGATTGAAAACAGTTGATAAATGTTTCAACTAAGTATCCAGATAAAATCTCAATTTCATCTATAATATCTACAGGCACAGAAATGATTGCAGAATGTTGGTCAATTAGTGTAGCTTTGTCAATATGGCAAACCAATGCTATGTTCCGTTCGCCATTATCAATGCCTGTCCATTTATATTTGCTATTTTCAAATATTGAAAATCAACTGCAGTTTTTTTTCTTTATAGGCACTTGTGAAACAATACTTCACAAATCAAAAAAAGAAAATTTTGAAACTTCCTCATTAGTTTTACCAGTCATGGGTTTTTGAATTAAAAAGAATTTTACAGCACAGAAAAAAAATGCTTCTGTTAATGCTCTGAGCTCCATCCCATCCCATCTTCATCTCACTACCACTATTCACCATATATCCAGCTTTGCCTTAAAATATGTCCAAGTACTTCACCTCAACCACTTCCTGTTGAAGTGAGTCTGGCATTCTCACGATTCTTAAAAGTTTACCCTAAAATCATTAGTCTTCTTAGTGGAACATTATTTACAATTTTTACTTTTCCATATCAATGCCCTTGTTACTGATCTTACAATAAAATTCTTTACCATTTTCCCCTCTTAACAACTTTTATAACTTTTAAAACTGGAGATAATCTCATGCAGTGAAGCACAATCTGCAAAAACTGGAATCAGAATCTTGATTATCAGGAGAAAATAAAATGCACACACTTACGTGAATGTTTATCAAGGTATTCTATGTTATTTAATTAATTAATACTAAAATTTACTCACTGACATGTTCTTGTCTATGAATATACATTCTTTGCTTGAATGTTTGGTTTGAAATTTAAAACAGTACTACCTGTAGGGGCAGGGGGACTGCTTGCAGTCACTGCAGTGCTAGGTGGTGGGGTACTGGGGGGAGTCGTTTCAATCCCACTTTCCTCCATCATTTTTTTCCTTCAATCACAATTTTCTGCAAGCATACAAAAACAAAGAAATACAACAGTTATATTTCTTGACTCCAAATTCAGAACCACTTGGTCAGAAGTATCCACATTTGTATAGATTGGAAAAATGGTTAGCTACATCTATTCATTCAATGTTGATAGCAGAGAGTCAAAAAGTCAATCCAGCGACATCAGCGCAAAAAAAAATCCCAATCTGTAGGCTGAGGCATTAGGGTTGGGAAATTTTCATGCAAAATGAGTAAGCAAAAGATATTTTCACTGGTTAGATGGCAGGGCTACTAACAGGTCACAATTTTGCAATTTTCTCCTTATAGGGTGCGTGGGCAATGAGCAGGGGGCAATGTGAATTGTTCTTTAACAGAGCTTGCAATTTCACATTTGCTCCAACCTTCTGTGCTGTAAAAATTCGATCAGCAGTTAGACCAGCAACTGCTGCTCACTGCAAATTTTCTTCAAGGTGGCAGTAAGCCACCAGCTTGAACTGCTGGAATCTATGGGACATAGGTACACTTACTGCAGTGTTAGCAAGAAAGCCCTATGAGATTCATGAAAATCAGCAAAATAAAAAGAAAAAAAATTAGGCAGAGAGTTATGATCTGGATTTCACTGCTATATAAAAAAGGGTGGTGGAAGCATATTTAATTGCAACTCTAAAAGGGGGAGATTTTTATAATGTATTTATTCCTGAGGTATTAGCATTTTTAAGCAAAGCTAATATACAGTGCCCATCTTTAATGATCCTTGTAAATGGGGTGGATGCTTTTAGCTGCTGCAGTCCACATGAAGATTCATCCAGAGTGCTGTGCTGTTTGTGAACGAGTGCCAGGATTTTCATCCACTGACCTCGGAGGCAGAGCAAAAGATTTTCATGTTTCAATGAAGAGCAACATGGAGGGGACATTGTAGCTGGCGGTGTGTACCTACAATCCTTCGTTCTTCCGTGATACAGGTTTTGAACCACGCTGAATATCTGAAGAGTTACAAGAGAACATTGCTCAGATGGCAAACCTTGCTGCCAGCGGTTGAGGTGGCGATAAAAAAGCACAAGTAGAAATGGCTAAATGACTTAGGTATCAGTGATAATGGGAACTGCAAATGCTGGAGAATCCAAGATAATAAAATGTGAGGCTGGATGAACACAGCAGGCCCAGCAGCATCTCAGGAGCACAAAAGCTGACGTTTCGGGCCTAGACCCTTCATCAGAGAGGGGGATGGGGAGAGGGTTCTGGAATAAATAGGGAGAGAGGGGGAGGCGGACCGAAGATGGAGAAAAAAGATAGGTGGAGAGGAGAGTATAGGTGGGAGGTAGGGAGGGGATAGGTCAGTCTATGGAAGACATTCCATGAATATCAGCATTTGATCCACACTCTTGACCATACACTTCTGTTCCTTCATTTAGGATCATAAAATCCCCACAGTGCAGAAACAGACCATTCAGCCCATGAAGTCGGTACCCACACATCGAAGGGCATCCATCCCAGACACAGTTCCTACCCTAGCCCCGTAATCGGCATTTACCACAGCTAATCCACCTGATCTACACATCCCTAATCACCTGAACAATTTAGCATGGCTAATCCACCAACTAGCACATCTTTGAACTGGGGGAGAAAATCGGAGCACCCAGAGAAAACCCACACAGACACAGAGGGAATGTGCCCTTCACACTGGCAGTCGTTCAAGGTTAGAATCTATCCTGGGTCCCTGGTGCTGTTACAAAGCAGTGCTAACTATTGAGCCATCGTGCCACCTTCAGTAAAACTTCTTACTGAGCACAATCAGCAACTCACAGTAACTGAGTAACATGCTGCCAACAAAAACTGCAGGGAATCATCTGAGTCTCTAACAGCCCATCTTTAAAATCAATACTTTGTGACTATGTGAGTTGATGCTGACCGATACAATAAGGTAAAGGTGATCATGTAACTTGGACAGAAAGTGAGTGGGTGGCAGGACAAATGACAGATAAAATCGATATAGTCTTGCATTTATACAGCAAATGTCACACACTCAGGATATCCCAAAGCACTTTATAAATGAAATACTATTTGATATGTACAATATTCAGTGCTGTAAGGTAGGAAATAGCAACCAATCTGTGCACGTGAATCTTCAAGAACAGCAATTTCATTATTCCTAAGAAACTGCTTCAGAAATTTCAATTGAGGAATGAACACTGGCTATAATGCCAGAAATAACACCTCTTTGAAAGTGCACTAAAGTTTTTAACATTCACCTAAAGAGATGCAGGGGCCTTGTGTTTAACATCTCATTCCCTGTAAGCTCCAGAATTCCCTCCATAAGCACCCCTGCGGCTCCACCCTTCTGTAACGGATTGCTTAATACCGAAATTAAGCTTCTGGGTGCCAGTCCTATTATTCCGTGATAGAGTTGACCATCAAAATTTGCCTGATTACTCATGTGCTAGAACGGGGGAGAGCTTTACATCAGACCGTGCGTATGTATGTTTGGGGAGGAGGTTAGCGATTGTACCTTGAAACCCGGACGTGAAGTCTTAAACGTAGTGGTGGGATGGAGAGGGTGGGTTAAATGGAAAGCTAATATTCTGCAGGTACCACACGAGACTGATTAAACAGCAATTTCTTTCATCCTTATCGTCTGTCACTGGCATAAGTGACAAGTTCAACTTTGTATGGCTACATGAGGAGCATACCCCCTCCCAAGGCCATCGGATCCTGAAGTGGGACTGGACACCGTCGTTTGTGGCTCAGAGGCAGGGACCCGCTTCTCAGCCCCGACTGAACTTGGCACGGTTTGGCAATTTGGCGTTTATTTTTTTTTTGTTTTCAGCAAACGTCGGTAACATTCAAAGTCTGAAAAAAAGAGGGCGTCCTCGGACTGACATGCGAACGCCAGGCAGAAATCACCGCGGCCAGCTTCCCAAATTCGGGCCCGTCTGGAGCTCCACTGGGTCCCGAGGCCAGGAGCAACAGGCACGGGGAAGATCCAGGCTAGGTCAGCATCCCCGGTGCGGGGAAACACGTGGGGGGGGGGGGGGGGGGTCGGAATCGTCCCTGTATCAGCCTTAACGGCCAAGGGTCTCTCTCGTTCCTTGACACCTGATTTCCCCCCGCCGTGTGTCGGTGTGTGTCTGTCTCTCACCTCCCCAGGGTGTCGGTCCCTCGCCGTCTCCACCACCGCTGCAGCCGCCAAGATGGCTCCGTCGTCCCGGTAACGTCAGCGGCCACGTCAGCAGTGCGTACGTCAGCAGCTGCCACGTACCATCGAAGCCTCTTAAACGGGCAACTCCTACAGGGTGGCCCTCACAATGACACTGGTGCACTTTTGACTTCTCCCTCCGCACAGACTCACTGGCACTAATTGATCCACACCCTCGCTGACACTCATTGTCCCTCTCACACACTTGTTGACACCCATTGACACCCCCCACCCATCACACTGGCTGACGTCCATGGACATGCCAACCAACATACCCTCACTGATACCACCGGACTCCACCCCTACTCCACCACCAGCACCACTCTCACATCCATAGGCATGAATAGTTCATACCTATACAATTTTCCACATTGTTTAATCCATGCTAGCATTACAATTGGCCAGGTACAGTTTGCCTAGGAGTATAGTGTGATACTGGCAAACTCTGAATGAGACTAAGATCATCCACTTGACATGGCGAGTTGAATATGTTGTAAATGCTTCAGCCTTATTAGTGTCATGTACTCTACATTCATTCTGGATGGGGATATTCATGGAGACAGTTGTTTTCATTGCTTGCTTAATTGTCCATGACTTTTCTGCAGGATGCGACAGAACTGCAAAGTTTTGATCTGATTCATTGGATCTAAGATTTTGTAGCTCTTTAAATTGCATGTTGTTTGTGTTGTAGGTATATAGTCCTGCAGTGTGGTTTCACTAAATTGGAGCATCATTTTTGAGTTTGCGCTTCACCTGACACACTCTCCTAACTCTTTATTGAACAGGAGTCATTCCCCTGGTTTAATGGTAGTAGTAAATGTAATGAGAGGTATGATGTTACAGATGGTAGTTGAATACCGTCCTTCTGATGGCTCACAGCATCTCATGTATGTCCGATTTGAGCTTCTAGATCTGTGCTGAATCTGTTCTATATAGCCTGGTAATAACGCCACATAACACAGTGGACAGCATCTTCAATGTGAAGATAGATCTTCATTTTCACAAGGACTGTACATTGACACTTCTACCAAAGCTGTTGTGTACAGATGCACCTGTAGATTGGTGAAGATGAGGTCAATTCACCATTTTCCTTGATTTTTGAAACACTCGCTGTCCCATCCTGACATATTATTTTCAAGACTTTATCAACTTATCATTATTGGAGTTTCTGAGCCACTCTTGGTGAGGGACATTGAAGTCCCCTTTACAATGAATATTCTGTGCCTTTGCTGTACTTGGTGCTGCTTCCAAGTGGTGCTCAACGTGGATAAATACAGAGGCAAGGTAGTAGGTAGTAGTCAGGTGGAGGTTTCCTTGTTCATTTTAGAAATCATGCTAAATATTGGGATTGCAGAGTTAAAGATGTTCGTTCGCTGGCAGTGATGATTCTGTTTCCGTAGAACTTCTTTCCTTCATGTGAAATATTATCCCATAAAAACAGAACACTTATACCTATCAGGATGGATGTACAGGCTGAAAAGTAGAAGGCTAAGGGATGACCTAATAGGGGGATCTTTAAAGTAATGAAAGGTTTTGATAAGAGTGGAAACACAAGTGTTTAACTTATGGGGAAGAGCAAAACAAGGGACCTGCAATTTAAGATCATCACCAAGCAATCCAATATAGAATTCAGGCAAAGCAATTTTTTTCGGAGGGACTGGCAACCGATACCATATGGAAAGACAAAGTAGATAATGTGGATGTATTTAATGGGGTTGCGGGGAACCTTGATAAACCAATCTGGAAGAAAAGAATACAAGATTTATGCCAAAGGAACAGAGAATACTTGAGAAACTCAGCAGGCCTAGCAATATCTGTGGAGAAACAAAACAAGACTTTGAATCAGATATGACTGTTCTTCAGAAGTCATTTTATCTAGAAATGTTAACCTTGTTCCTCTCTCCACGGATGCTGCCAGACCTGCACTTTCTGTTTATCTCAGATTTCCGGTAGCTGCAGTGTTTGAGTTTTATTTGAAGATTTATGCTGATGATGAAGGATGAGAGGAGGTGTGAGTGTGTGATAAAGACTGGCAATGACAGGTTGGCCTAAACGTCCTTATTGCTGCGAGGTATATTCTAAGCAATCTTATGCAATTTGTTGTTAATTGAAAAGTAATTGATAGCTTGAGACCAACCATTCGTGCTGATTATGGTATCATTGAGTCAGAGAGTCTTCCAGCACAGAAACAGACCCTTCGGTCCAACCAGTCCATGCCAAACATAATCCTAAACTACACTGGTTCCTCCTGCTTGCTCCTGGACCCAATCACGCCATCCTTTCCTACTCATCTACTTATCCAAAATTCTTTTAAACATTGTTACTGTGCCCACATCCATCACTTCCTCAGGAAGTTCATTCCACACATAACCCATCCTCTGTGTAAAATAAAATGCCCATCATTTTTTAAATTGCCCTCCTTTCACGTTAATTTGAAAGCCCCCATCCTGGGGGAAAAGACACCTCCCATTAACCCGATCTATATCCCTCATAATTTTATAAACTTCGTTAAGGTCACATCTCAACCTGTTATGCTCTAGTGAAAAAAGTCTTGGCCTATCCAGCCTTTCTTTGTAACTCAAGCCTGCCATATCCAGCAATATCCTGGTAAATCTCTTCTGGACACTCTCTAGCTTAATAATATCCTTCCTATTACAGGGCAACCAGATCTGGACACTACTCCTGAAAAGGCCTCACCAACGTCCTGTACAATCTCAACAGTACATGCTAACTCATACTCAAAGGACCTAAAGCAGCCATGATAAAAGACTAAACACTTTCCAGTGCATTTCAGTTTTGAATGGGAAGACAAATGGCTGAGTCTTATATTTCTTTCGGCTAAGTCTGAGTTGTACTGAGTCTTTTTGAGGGATTTTTTATTGCTGCAAGATTTAATGAATTTTCTTGTGTCTCTTTCCAAACCTGTTGCTTTTAACTACTGATCCAGTCCCATCAGCATCTGCCATGTCAGTTTCTGGCCCCATCTTACAACATGTCCTCCAGAGAAAAACTCATGACTCAGCACATACCTGCTGAAAGACCGGCATCCCTTCAGCCCACGCCATCTTTGAATGACTGCTCTGTTCAGTCACAGATAGATTCTGAACATGTCAAAGAAAGTCAGATGGCACCATGGTTCTCTCGAAAGGACATCCTGGTTGAGGGGATTGCTGAGGAGGGCTGCTTATTTTTGGATTTTTGTTATTATGGATAAATGCCATCTCTATAGTGTGGAGGGGATGACCCACTGTTTTGTGATAGGGTCAAGGTCCTCCTCCACGTGACCAGCTTATGTGCTACACTCTCTGCTTTCTTATTTGGTCACTGCTACTACACCCACCTCCCACAAGGTTCATGACCTACCACTCTCACGGTCGCTTGCAACACCTCTTACCTGCAACTACCGCCCCCAGACTTCCAATCCCTGTGTGATCTCTATGCTACCTTGGGACACCAATCCACCTTTTGCTCAGTTGCATCAGATCCAACAGCTGTGCCACCTACTTTTATCTCACTCAATCCCTCATTACAGGAGAAGACAGCCGCTAAACAGGGCAGGAAGAGCCCATATGTGTAGAGGGCTGCCCAACATCAAGGATTTCACCCCAAAAGTGAAAATAATCCTGGTCCTTACAGGAAAAGGCCAGGACAACAACTGCAGAGATGCTGAGACATCCATGTCCTGCCAACCAACTACATTCATTGCACTGCAACTCTCACATTAACCCCACTGCCAGTGTAATTCATTACAGACCACTTCTAACCATGAAGACTTTGCTCTCTTCTGTACTGCAGTTACTGTTAATGTCCATTGAAGTGGCTGACTCCCCCAGAAGCTACCTCGGAAAATAAAAGGATGAAGGCCAGGGAGTATGCACCAGTAGGTCTGCCTTCTGCACTGCCCACCAGTTCAGATACTGACACCTAATGTTACCGAATGGTAATGTTAGGCTTAAAGAATATTGAAGCAAAATCTGCTGAGCACCTCACTGTGACAGCTGAGCACCTGACAAGGAAGAAATGGCTCAGACAACTGGCACCTGGAGGACTTCCGGACTGGGTACTTGCACAGCCCCAGGCAGGTGAGAACCCTGCGGTGTCAGCAATCAAAAGCTTAGTCCATATTAACAGAATGGATCAGGAGCAGTATTCAGCCTTGTGTGACACAATGGCCCTCATTATCTGGAGCTGTGAAGTAAGTCATGTCACAGTCTGGCTACTTTCATGAACAGAAAAGCAGCATCCGTGGAGAGATAGACTCAGTCCCCTCAATGACTGCTGGAGATGCACACACACCTACACTCCATTGCCCCATCCATTGGTCCTCAGGCACAGCGACAAGGGGAGAGGGACGTCAATGTGAACAGCAGGTGACCCTTCCTCACCAGGACACAGGGCTGTACCAGGAGCTACCAGGAAGAAGAACCACGCACAACGATCTCTGAATGCTCCTCTCAAGTAGCCAAGTCCTTCACTTGCCCCCTGCCTACACCACTCTGACTTTTGGAAGCATATGTGGTCCATCTAGGCACAAATACCCCTAGTGTTGCCTGACAAAGCCCCTAAGGCGAGTGGGCTCCATTGCCAAACAGGCTCACTCTATTTTAGCTGAAGAATAAGGGAGTACACAAAGACATAGAGGGAGAGGACAAAGATCTATGACAATGCATTATGTATTATTTTGGCCTTTACAAATAAATGCCACTGATCTCATTTTACATCTAATTGTTTGGCTCTCAGTTTAGTCATTATTACAGTATGAGATATCACTTCATGACCACAGATGAATTTCCATGAATTGAGATCTGTGCTGAGAACCTGCTACTTCTTCTGGAACCCAGAAGAACAAGGCCTACACAGAGCAATAGGTTCTGCTCACATCCTTCTCTTCCATGTACAACTGCCCTACTCTGTGTCCAAAAGTGTTGGCTAGTGATGTATGGGGCAGGGAGGTGCAACACAAAGAGGGGGTATGCGATAGGGAAGCCAGAGAACAGAGACTCTGCAAGTCTGTGTCCTGTTTTGTAGATGGTTCTAATACAAGGCAATAATGAGTGCTCCGCAGCCTGTGGCTTACAGCCTCCACCTGAACATGTCACTGAGGCAGAAAAAACCCATGTTCCCTTCCATGAATACCCACCCAGTCCCCATTCAACTTACTTACATAACCCTGCACCTACCAACCTTACCCCTCCAGCCCCTGGCATTTGAAGTGACCATGCCAGTTGTGGTCATAAATAGTCTCCCTGTACCCCTCACTTCAAAGCCAGAGTGCTCATCACCAAACACAATCTACCCTCCCCCAAGACCCCCTTCCCTTTTGTACATTCTCTTAACACTTCCCAACCCCCTGAAGATATGACTGTGCTGCTCGTAAAAGCCTTTGAACTACTGCCCCGGGCTCTCCAGAACTGAATGGTGCCGCCTTGAACTTCAACAAGGGCTACTCAATGGGTTTTGAAATGAATGAACATTTTTGACTTTGAGATGAAAGTGTAACCCACTCAGCAGCAACTAACTGTCTTGCAGCCTGGGTGCTAAGAACAAAAGCAGCATTTGGACTGATAAGCCTATTCCACCATTTTACTGAATCACAGATGACTTTTTTTTATTAAAAAAAGTGAAATGCTTAAGATTCTTGCACTTACAGACAGAGACTGAGTACTCTTTAAAGAGTTAGTTTTATTGGAAAGCTGGTGGCAGACACTCTATACATAAAAAGTAGCAGATGTAACACTTAAAGAGCAGAACATAAGTGAAAAAGATTTAGCACTGGTTTCTGTTTGAGATAAATGAATAGGAGTAAAACACCTCTATTTTATTTATGATATAAACTGATTGAGAAAAAAAAACATAAATTACGTAACAAAAATGTTATCAGTCAGGTAAAGGCAGTTGTCTTTGTGGGATAATACATTTAATGTCACCACGCAATATATGGCTACAGTGCAACAGCACTTAAAAGTTAATGTTTACTAATAGGGCAGGATATTCCACTGTACAGTTTTAAATCCATTAAACAAGTTACCACTTGTCAGTTGGTTTAACCTGGTTTTACATCTATGTACAACTTATTATACATTAACAGGTCTAATAATACTGGCTCAGGAAGGCTGAGGCAAGTTCATAACAAACAAACAAAATGTCATATTCTCAACTAACAATGAAATCAATATACAGAAATATTAATCTGAACATAGAATTAATTGTAAAAACAAGAGCATAGATCATGAGAAACATGTTTTGAAAACAGGCAGTTATTGAAAAAGCAACCTCACAACAATCCTAACAAACTTATTTCTGATGCACAAAAGACCAGCTTAAGCACAGCATCGGCTTATTTTACAAATAGCTTGCAGATAGGAACAGCGAATGGCTGTGGCTACACAGATTCAAAGGGACGTGGGTCCGGCTTAAATGCAATAGAAATCTCCCTTTGATTAATATATTAACAGTGTGTGTTCTAATTTCTGAAGTCAAAGGTTCAGCAATTAATTGCGCTTTGCTTAAGATCATGCAGTAACATTTGATCATGTTTTTCCTCATGTTTTCCTCAGTTAAGCCAGTTTTTAGGCAAAATATAAAGAACTAAAACATTTCTAAGCAACCTACTTGAAGAAATTATCCTCAATATGTAACATTAAATGTTAGTAATGCATACATGGAATGATTTGTTTCAAAAAAAAATTGTAGCAATTAAAGAGTGAGATGGTAGACCAGTTTAGAAGGATCTTCTTTCTGGAAAATGTTGGACAAACAAATTCTTCACTGACATTTTATTTTCACAATGTGAGTATAACTCAGCCTCAAATGCCCAAATAATTCTACATGTCTGTAAAGCAGACACAAATTTAATCTCAGTCCTCAAAGACACCTCAAAATAATGAAAAATAAGAAAGATGTTTTAAAAAGTGGTGGGTGTGTGTGTCTTTTTTTTGTGTGGTCTAGCGTCTCCAATGTTTTCCTGCTCACCATCTGCACTTCAGCTGAGCTCTGGAGTTAAATCGTCACCTAACCACGACAGAAGAGGTGGTAAGACATTGGTCAATGTTCTTCTGATAACCCCCGACAGAGGTGTGCAACCTCAATTATTTGGCAGTAGTAAATTGGTGCCATTTCACTCATTCATTGTCATCTGTTTTGAGTGATGGTGAAGGACTGTTTCGGACCGGAAGCAAGTCATAATGGCACGGAATGTGACTGTTCTTAGGCAGATCGTAGGGATCCTGACCTAAAGGCGCGTTGTTACAGTATGTTCCTTGGATGACACTTACTGTTGGTTCTGCAATACAAGAATATCAAATTTAGTTGCCAGGTATATTATGCCTTATCCTCGGTAAACATGCCGCATTGTAGAAAGTCACACCATCCTCCTCAGAACAGACACCAAGAAGAGATTTAATAAAAGTATTTGAAACCATGATGAGTTTTGATAAAGAGAAACTGTTTTCAATGCTCAAAGGGTCGATAATCAAAGGCTTAGATTTAAGGTAACTGATGAAAGAACATGACATGACTTAAGGAAAATCTTTTTTTTTCGTACGCACAGTACTTAAGATTTGGAGTGCAATGCCGGGAAGGGTAATGGTAACTAATTTGATGTCAGTTTCAAAAGGGAAGTAAGTACTTGGCAAGAGGACAAAATACAAGGAGGTAGGGAAGTGAGACTAACTGATTGTTTTTTTGAAATATCTGTCACAGAATCATTGGTCTTTTGCATTTATGAGTCTACAACTTACAAGAATCTGGATGTAGAATCGATGACTCACCATCTTAAGCATAACTCTGATTTTGGTAGCCCACCATAGGTGCCATGGGTCCTCAGCTCCGGAATTCCCTGCCTAAACCTTTCCATCTCTCTCCCTCCCCCCTCTTTATGATGACCTTTAAATCCTACCTTTTCTGATTAAGCTTCTTGTCACCTGTCCTAATATCTACTTACGGATTTAGTGTCACATTTTGTTTGATAATGCTTGTTTGAACAACCCTTGGATATTTTACTGTGTTGTACTATGGTGAAGATTCTTTTTGTTGTTTCAGCCGTTGCAAAGCACCCGATCATTTCCTTTTACTATTTTACATTTTCCCAGAGCACTACAGCTCTCAGCACCCATCTGTCCTCAAATAGCAGTTGTGATGTGGTGTTGCAGTTCTGGGTGTTGACATCTCACCCACAACAAGAACATGCACATAGCTACATTTTTACATTGCCAGGTCAAAGACAAAACAGCTAAGGAAGATAGAGATAATGGGAACTGCAGATGCTGGAGAATCCAAAATAACAAAGTGTGAAGCTGGATGAACAGAGCAGGCCAAGCAGCATCTTAGGAGCACCACAGCTGACGTTTCAGGCCTAGACCCTTTTCTGATGAAGGGTCTGGGCTTGAAACATCAGTTTTTGTGCTCCTAAGATGCTGCTTGGCCTGCTGTGTTCATCCAGCTCCACACTTTGTTAGCTAAGGAAGATAGAATTGTTTATGTGATGTCTTTACAGATCTTATGCTTTAATAGTAATGACCACTTTTACTAACATTGGTGGAGGATGAAACTGCAGACATAGTGACTAGAATGCACTTCTTATGCTTGTGTGCATTTGCCAATTTGTTTGATGACTGAGGAGGTCATCAAATGTCCGACAGGGGTAAACTCAGCAATCAGCAGAAAATAGTAAGTTTGTTTAATTAGTTTGGAATAAGATGCTTCACTCATTTAGGAATATTCATGTATTCAAGGAGAGATGATGTGAATAGGCATTGTTCATAATTCCTAGTCAGTTCTTTACAGAGGATTATTGACAAATAGGACTGTGTGTTGCTCCCTATGCAGTCTTAAGACGAATACTTATCTTTATGCAACAATAAATATAGTTCTTAGACATATTAACTAAGTTGTTGCTAAAATAATGATGATTACCCCAAACTTACCAACTTCATAGACATTTTTATTGGCTGAAGTGGAGTTGCCAATTTCAGCATATGGTGAATCCCTGCGAGCTGGGGACTTCATCTCAACATAACCACACTCTGAATTTTTAGATGTAAAAACTGGAGGGTCCTTGATGGTGGCATACGGGTTTTCAGTGCTGTTGAGTGAGCAGGTGCTGGCACTACAGCCCGAATTCTTCACCAGATCTGGAAAATGGTAAAAAAATTAATCACTTACCCAAATCAGAAAGCTGGCTGAAGTGAAGACCAACATTACATCAGATGAGACAGAATATTAAGTCTGACAGCTTCACATAACAGCTTAGTATACAAGATTTGTACTCCAGAATTATCTGTGCTTTGGCCAGGCTATTCCAGTGCAATGTGCAAACTTGCCTGGGTATGTCCTGTCCACAAAAAGCAGAACAAATCCACCTAGACCAATAACTACCACATCAATCTATATGTGATTAGCAGCAAAGTGATGGAAGGTGTGCCAACATTGCTTTCAGGCAGCACATGCTCAGCAATAACGTACACAGTGATGCCCTGTTTTGAGTTCTGTTAGGGCTGTTCAAGTCCTGACCTCATTATAGCCTTGATTCAAATATGGTCAAAACAGCTGAAAGAGCAGGGTACGGTGGGAATGGCTGCCCTTGACAAGAAGGTAGCACATCAAGGATCCATAGAAAAAAAATGAGCCACTGGAATTAGATGGAAAACTCTCCACTAGTTGAAGTCATTGCTAACACAAATGAAGCTGGGTGTAACTGTTTAACGTCTTGAGTCAACACTGCAGAAGCCTCCCAGAATAACATCGTAGCACCATCCATCTTCCCCATTGACCCTCTATGCACCGGTAGAAGTGGGGATATCTGCTATTGAGTGACAGTAAGTGCCAAATAGCTTTTAGGCCATACAATGCCAGGAAAGAGCCATCTCCAACAACAGAAAATCGAGCCACGTCCCCTAGATTTTCTCCAGTATAATCATTACTGAATCCCCCATTATCAACATGCTGGAGGTTACTGTTGAACATAAACTGAACCAAACCAGGATATAAAAATACTACAGCTACAAGAGCATATCAGAGGTCAAGGATTATGCGGCAAGTCACCCAGCTCTTGCCTCCCCAGTGCCTGTTCACCACCTCTGATGAGGCTATCTCACCCATGCTCAGAAGTGTTTTCCAAAACTGTAATGAAAGGAGGTGAAATGTCTGAGAAGAGTTAAGCAATTTTGAGAAGAGGAGAAGCTGTTTAAAATGATACCTTTAAGCGATTTTCCAACATAACCTCGGTCAATCCCAAAAGCACCACCTATAAGCAAATGAAAAGCACAGTAAGTTTCTGACTGCGTGTAGTTTAGCAACTGAGGAAGGATATGGAAAATCTGGAGTAACTGCTTTTTAGTCTGGGCATTGCATCTGGGAAGGGTTTAGAGGGATAGGGTCAGATTGGGTTGTGTGGTCGGCATTGCTGAGATGGACCAAAGGATCTGTTTCTGGGCTATATGACTCTACGACTCTAAATGAAAAGGAGAAATGAAAAGGACAGGTCACACAAGTTAGGCTTGTACTCCATTGAGTACAGACAATTAAAGGATGATCCAGCTGAGATGCATAACATGATTAAAGATGTTGCTCGGGTAAATAATGAGAAACTGTATTCCTTGGGTTCAGTACAAGGAGGCAGCACAATAAAATTAGAGCCAGGCCATTCAGATATGAATATAGGAAACAGGAGTGCAGGCAGCTTTGGGGAGAAGTTAAATTTCTTACAACATTGCTTGTGGGCCGAGAGAAGCAAGCATGCTACTCTTTGGATTCCCAAGCTATAAGACTCCCACACAACAACCCGTGTGGACAGGGATTGTCACCTCAACCTTCTGGGGTCAGGGGTTAGCGTGACCTGGTCTTGACCGCACGAAGCTCTGGCATCCTCCCACTCAGTGGAAATCAAACTTGTTGGAGTGACTTCAGGGTACAGCTTCTGTTTAAGCCAAAGGCTGCCCACAGCAGGGAGGAAAATCAGATTCCTGAATTCACATCTAAAAAACTGCTCTTCACCACCTATGTACCCGTTAATATCCTTGGTTGGAGACAAAAAAAAGGACACAAATGCTGGAATTTGAGGTAGCCAAACAGGAAGCTGGAAAAACACAGCAAGTGTGGTAGCATATGGAGGAGGAGAAGTCAACATATCAGGTGTTACCCTTCTTCAGGGCTGGATGTGGGGGTAGGGGGAGCTGTAGATGAAGGTGGTGGGGGAAGGATACCTGAATGGTGGTGATTGGTGGTCACTGGTAATGTCCATTCACTGCCAATAGGTAATAGGTACAACCTGATTGGTTGATGGGAGGAATAAATCTGGTTGGTAGTTGGAATGGAAGGGAGAAGGTGGGGTTGGCAAGAAGGTTATTTAAAACTAGAGAGCTGAGGGTCACATCCTCTGGGCTGTAGGATGCCTAGGAGGAAGGTAAGGTGTTGTTCCTTAAGTTTGTGATCTGATTCATAGCAACACTGGTGGAGGCCAAGGATGGGGATGTTGGAGTGGGAGTTGGGGGGAAGAGTTAAAATGGGCAGTGACTGGGAGGTTAGGCTGGCTGTAATGGGCCAGGTGAAGATGCTTGGCAAAACAGTCATCTAGTCTATGTTTGGTCTCATTGATGTGGAGAAGACTGCATTGGTAGCACTGGATGGAGTCTAGGTTGGAGGGGATGTAGGTGAAACACTCTCTCAGCTGGAAGGGGCTGTTTAGGGCCCTGGATGGAGGTGATTGTGAGCAGGTCTTGCACCTTTTTATGGTTACAGTGGAAGGTATCAAGGGTGGTGGTGTTGGAGTGATCGATGGGGAGTGTGGTGCAATCTAAGTAGTGGTGATGGGAATGGTCCTTAGAGAAGGCAGAGAGGGGAAGATGTTCTGGGTGGTGGGGTGTCCATGCTTGCAATCCAGCAACTCACCAGATTCATCCCTCCCATCAACCAAGCAGGTCATACCATTCCACTACCCTCCCCACTCCCCTGCACCACCACCACGCCCCACCCCCAACCCCTGCCACCCTTTGCCTGCAGCTTCTCCCTAACTCCACAACCAGCCCAGAAGAAGGGTGATATGCAAAACATTGACTTCTCCTCCAGATGCTGCCTGGCTTGCTGTGCTTTTTCCAGTCTTGTTTGTTTACCCACTAATATGTCCATTCACTGCCAATCAAATGTGACACACAGACACACACAACTCTATTCATTAGTTAATATTGTGTTAGAGTTTGGAATACCTAAATCATTCGGGTAGCCACCTTGCTTCCAATCTGCAGGCAGGGTTGCTGTGTAGTCTAAAATGGGACCATGCTTTCCTTGACTCTTGAGATTTTTGATGTTTACGAAAAGTTGGTTGTTTTTAGTCTGTTGAATTTGAAAATAAGTAATTAAAGTAGGTCTCCAGGAGAACTTCTGATGCTAATACTGTTTGCTACAAAGTTACAGTTTCAAAAGCCACACAGACCACACTTATTTATTACTTTTGTTGAGCTTGTGGCTTTTCACTGAGTGAATCATTTGGTGTTGGATTCAAATGGGAAGGTCCCTTACAACCAGGCAATAAGTTGCAAATTAAACCCACCATGCACAGATTCTTTGAAGATACTGGGTGCTTTTTATCATTCATTTAAAAAATGAAATGAAAAGCTTAAATTAGTGTCATGATTTTCACCATCTCAGAACATGCTAGAGTGCTCAATCAACAAGATACTTTTGAAACTTGATTACTCTTATTGAAAATGCATCAAGTAAATTGTGCACAACAAGTTGCAAAACAGCAATGCAATAATGTCCAGAGGATGTGTTTTAAGTTACGTTAATAAAGAATAAACATTGACCATTATCTGCTGAACCACCTCCTCTTTTCTCTAAAATAAGCTGTGGTACCTTTTTAAGTTACTGCTGTTTTCAGACTTTTGAATAGACCTCATATTAGAGTTGACCTTTCTCTGTAGCTGTAACACTAAATTCTCTATATTCTGTCCTATTACCCTGTTATACTTGAGGTGAGATTTTCCTGGACAGCATGCAAAACAATACTTTTCCCTGGATGTTGGTACATGTGACAATAATAAATCAAATCAAAATTAAAGACAATTCTGTTTTGACACAGCATCCAAATGATGGTTCCACCAACAGTATGGCACTCTCTTGCACTACACTGGGATTGCCTGTCTAGTTCTGTGCTCTGGTCTCCAGAGTGGCTCCTGAACCCACCACTTTCTGATTCAGAGGAGAGACTATAACTCGGACACAGTTGACACCAAAGGTATGGTACTGGAGTTTCCAAACCCCCTCAAAGCACTGACAGTCACACTAAATGCTGTAAGTGAGGTGTGTTTTTCTGTTGGCATTAGTTGAGATGTATAAACCTGAAGAAACTTCTAATCAGTCAAAAACTACCTTTTGAAACTTTTTATTTCCTGATTTTTATTGGTCCAGATATTTTCCCTGTTCACCAAGATAATCATAGGTTAATTCACAGATCAGGCACTTCCAGTAAAGAACAGCACAGTATTGGTAAAAAAAAAATGGATCCACAGATCTTGCTATTCCACCCAGTTAAATATGGACTGTACTGGACAGATAACAAAACACTAGTCTATTCAGCTTCTACACAATTGCTGTCTTTCCCCATAAAACGCTCTCCATCACACCCAAAAACTATATCTCTAGGTTGACATAAAACAGAAACAAATTTCTTTTAAAAACCCAGACCAATTTCAAGGAAAACAGTCTGAATTCCCTCCCAACCATCACCCAGTTTGTTGGAAGTAGCCAGGAAAACACTAAGATGGAGTTATTTACAAAACTACAAAAACTATTTGTTTCCAAGACAGTGTATCAACAATCTGTTTTTCCAGCGACAATTCAAGTGAAATAAGCTACTGAAAGGAAATGGTCGAAGGCCTGTTATTTGAAATCTTCAAGACCTAACTTTAGATTCTGTCAATTTACACTTTTTATGATCAGGATTATAAATCTAAGTTATATCTGATTCTGTTGGGGATAGCCACATAAATGTTCAGAATATGGATAATAGGCTAATATAACAAAAGCAAATATAACTTGCCTAATGAATGGCGGCGGGGGGGGGGGGGGACTCAAAGACTTGGGGTTCGTGGTTTTCCAACCAGAGCTGTCATCGAGTGCCAGAGTTCCCCATCATTCAATCAGCTCCAGGTTTATGGAAAAGCTTCAGTATAAAGTTATGACATAAACTTCCTACATTTCTGTTAGCTGCAGCCACAATAAACGTTTCCACATTTCTGCCACTTGTCTTGCTCACCGTAAATTAGGGAATTCACACTTACTTTATGATAACAGGAGCATTCTCCCATGCTAAGATCAATACCGGGGACCATAAATATGAGCAAGGAATTCAGGAGAAATGTTTTTACCCAGAAAGTGACGAGAACATGGAAATCACTACAACATCGAGGTGCTGAACTGAATGCCCACAGATATATTTAAGGAAAGGTGGCTTAACACATCAGGGAATAAGGAGTAGGAAGTTATGCTGGTAGAGTGGAGTGGGAGGAGGTTCATGTGGTGCACTGACACTATTATAGACCAGTGGGATGTCTGGCCTGTTTGTGTTGTAATTCATGGAATGCTAAAGACAGATGGAGGCCATTTAGTCCATCATGCTTGTGCTGGTTCTTTGATCAAACAAACAATTAATTCCTGGACTCTTCCCATATAAATTCTAAGTAATTTGGTGTAGCATGCATTCTGTTGTTCTATTATTAAATTTCCTTTGAGGCTGCAAAACCTAAATTGCTCTAATTTCTGAGGTGAATTGCTGTCAGCGAGTGATGGCTCCTAGCAACTGTGACCCAGTGACTGAAACTGCAATTATTAAAGATTAGCTCATGGTCAATATTTCTTACCTTTCCAGAGCCATTCCGTTGATAGTTGTTGGTGTGAGGTGGGCTCCCACATTGTGCTAAGGTATGGTAGCTTGGGTTGGAGAAATAATGGCTGTTTGCATTCCCAGCATTACCTTGCTGCATATTTTCTACAGGAAAAAAAGTTAACAAGACTCAGAAAATTCTGCTCACAACCTGCTCTCTGAGCTATCCAAAAGTATAAATTTTGATCTGAAATTTAACTGTTTTCTTCTCACTCCATAGATGCTGGCTGGCCTGCTCAGAATTTCCAGGCATTTTTGTTTTTACGTCCCTTCACTGCTTTCAGAATCCAGGATCACAGTTTAATAATTATAGCCAGCTTAAAAAACACACCCACACACACTGGGTGGCAGAAATTTAGAACTCTCCTTACAATTGATGTTATATGAAGTATTTATTTTAAATCCGAGCTTGTTAGTCAAAACAGGTTGGTGCAAAAGCAAGTACACATTATCAGGTGCATCACATCAGCCATGCTTTCAATGAATGGTACAGCAGGTTTGATGGGCAGCATGGCCTCCTCTGTTCCTTTGTTCCAGGGAGAAATCATGGTGCACTGTTATTGTCACTGGATTTGGAATCCAGTGGGCCAACCTTATGCTCTAGAGAACATGGGTTCAAATTCTACGGTGACAGCTGGTGGAAGTTAAATGCGATCAGTAAAATCAATTTAATTCAAAAGGATAGATTATATAAGAACTGCCAACATGGATTCAAAAAGGGGAAGTTGTGTTTGAAAAGAGGTAACAGCAAGGGTCAATGTGGATGTCTTTGATATGTTGCACATCGACTTTCAAAAAGCATTTGGTACAATGCCATATATTAGGCTTCATCAGAATAATTGGGGTAGTTGTAGTATGGACACATCATCGACTGAGCGATAGGGAACAGAGATCAATGGATATTTTTCAGACTGGTGGGAGGTTTGTAGTGGAGTACCCCAGGGGTCAGTATTAGGACCAGTCTTTTGTTGATGTATTAGATCTTGGTGTGCAGGAGACAAGTTCAAAGTCTGCACATGATGGTGCACATGGAAGCATTGCAAACTGTGATGAAGACAGTGCAAAACTCCAAATGAGTACAGGCAGGAGTGGGCAGAGAGGTGGCAGTTGAAGTTCAGTCGAGAGAAGTGTGAGGTGATATTTTGTAGGAGGATCATGTATAGACAATATAAAAAAGAGGAACAATAATTAATAGGATTGAGGAACACAGCAACCTGGGTGGACACTTATGCATGTAGATGAGGAGATAGAAGTTTTCAAAATCATGAGTGGTCTCGATAGAACTGAGCTGAACAAGAGTCTTACTGGATTCAAAATGTCAACTCCGTTTCTCTCTCCACAGATGCTGCCAGACCTGCTGAGTATCTCTAGCATTCTGTTTGTTTCTAGCATCTGCAGTACTTTGCTTTCATTAATATACTATTGTTGGGTATGAAAGGATGGGGAACTAAGGCAGGGAGATTACAATAGCAGTCTTAGTCTTATTGAACGGCAAGTGGATTAGACTAGAGAAGCTTAATGACCAGTCACTCTTGCCTACATAATGACATTTTTGAACGCCATAATGGAAACAAACTGACCAGTATTTGGCAGCTTGGTGCAGGAAGGTACTCACCTGAAATAGGATAATCTGCATTCATGACTCTGAGAGCAGGAGAGTAGGTGACGGCTGTCATGTTAGCCTCCTTCCCCTGCTGTTTTCGGCGATACATTATGAAGAGCACCAGGAGGAAGAGGACAATCAGGAGCAGGATGACAATCCCTACTGTTGCCCCAATCTGATGTGAATCAGCAGGTATGGCAGTGCTGGTCCTGCTAAGGCTATTTAGATTTCCCACAATTATAACTCCGGCTGGAAAATGCAAAAAGGAAATTGAATTTAAGATGGCACAGCATTTACAATATGGGAAAGTGCCCACCACTCTGGGGTTGAGTTCCCTGTAGGGATTGGGACAGTTTTTGGAATTCCTTTGACCAGATGATACTGTTTGTGATAACTGCAGGCTGTGGGGGTGCTGGTCAAACTGGGAACCTTCTGTAAGCGGGAATGCATAAGTTGAAACCAGCAGATTTAAAATCCCCATGCTTTAGAGTCAACCCAATTACAGCAGCTGAGACTGAATAGAGATTCCACAGAATCTGAGATCTTCAACTCCAATGATTTTCACCCTCTATGTGCCAGAGATACAGCTCCTCAAGAACTCCACGCCTGCATCCAAATTTTTAATTATCCGCATGTTCCTCACTCTCTCTAGACCCTTAAATGTTAATTATTTTAGGAAGCTTCTTGTAACTTCCTTCATGAAGGTGGATACAAATGAATAATTTAGCCTCTCTGTCATTTCCACATTTCCTATTGTCAATTCTCCTGCAATGGACCCCCAGCTGTCTGTGCCAATCTTTTGCTAATCTGAGGTTAGATTCTGTACAGCGAGAGTCCAAACAATGATCTTTACGATACCCCACTGGTCACAGTCTTCCAAATTGAGAATCATCTAATTATTCCTCATCTCTTCCTCTCTGTTCATTAATCAATCCTCAATCCATTCTCGTACATTACCCCCAGTCCCATGCACTTTCACTTTTTTTCACACCTCATGTCAGACCTCATCAAAAGCCTTTTGAAAATGCAAACTCACTACCTCCATCAGATGTGGTTAACGATTCCACAAATAAAATCCTCAAAAATCAGATTGGTTAATAATGACTTTCCTTTTGTCAATTCACATCGTCTCTGCCCAATCAAGAAATTTATTTTCTAAATATCCAGTAATCACATCCTTTGCAATGTATTTTAGTATTTCCCTTACTATGGGTGTCATGCAGGTATATAGTTTCTTGTTTTCTCTCTTCCCCCCCCCCCCCCCACTTTCTTAAAAGTGGGGTTATATTCACAACCTTTCAATCCGCAGGTGCTAATTCAAGAATAAATAGAATTTTGAAAGATAATGAACAAAGCATCCATTAATTCTGTAGTCATCTCATTCAACGCTCTAGGATGGAAGTCATTGAGGGTTTGTCATCTTTCAATCCCATTAATTTCTCCAGTGCCACTTCTTTACTCGGATTGATTTCTGTCAGGTTCTCACTTTCACCAGACCCTTGGATCTCAATCGTTTCACGGCCTCTTCCTGTAATTTCCTCCATGAAGACAGACACAAAGTAATTATTTAGCTTCCCTACCATTTTTCCATTTTCCATTGTAAATTCTCCTATTGCTACTTGTAATGGACACACATTTGACTCTGCTGAGCTTTTCCTGATCACATAGCTACAGAAGCTTTGACAATTAATTTGTACATTACTTCCTATCTTATTTGTATGCATTTCTTCATTCATTTCTTCATCCTCCTTTGCTGAATACGAACATTATCCCAATCCTCAGAGATAACAACCTGCTTTTTGTGATTTTATCACCTTCTTCCTTTGATTTTCCACTATAACTTCCTTAAAAATAAATTCTTTAATCAATAGCCATTGTCTATCTACTATCGGACCTCGTTATGTATTTTCTCCAATTCACCACAGGTAACCTACTCTACCTAGTTTCACAAATGTCCTTGTTTAGATTTAAGTTTCAGATTTTCAAACTTAATGGAGTATTTTGTATCTTATGGTCATTGTTTGCCAAGTTTCTTTCAGAACAAGATTATTAATTAGCCCTTTTTCATTGTATTACACCAGACTGCTGACAGTAATTTTCCAAGAATCCTTAGAATGGGAAAAAGCTCCAGGGGATTAGTAAACTACTAATTTAACACCTTTTTTCAAACCGAGAGACAAAAACAGGTAACATTGCTTAACATTATTAGCATAACATTAGAGCCTATTATTAAGGATGTGACAGTAGAGCATTTGAAAATCTACCGTGCAATCATGTAGAGTCAGCATGAAAGAGAAATCAGGCCTGAGAAGTTTATTAGAGTTCTTTAAGAAGGTTGCAAGCAAGATAGATAAGGGGGAAGCAGGTAGATATAACATTTGGACATCAAAAAGGAATGAGAAAAGGTCCTGCACAAAAGACACTTAACAAAATAAGAGCCTACAGTGTTGGGTTAGTGTATTAGCATGGACAGAGGACTGACTAACCATTAGAAAACAGGGAGTTGGGATAAAGCGGGCATTTTCAGGACAGTAAGCTACAACTTGTGGAGTGCCATGGTGATCACTCCTGGAGCCACGATTGTTTCCTGCATATAATGACCTGGGTGGCAGAACTGAATGTACTGTAGACAAACTTGCAGATCACACAAAAATAGATGGGAAGGCAAGTAGCAAAGATGACAAAGACTCTACAAGGGGTCATAGACACTTTAATTGAGTGGGGAAAAATTGATAGCTGGAATATGATATAGGAAAATGTAAAGTTGTGTATGTTGGCAGGAAGAAGGGGAGCTGGCTATTATGTAAATGCAGAAAGTTGCTGCAGAGAGAGGGTTGGGGATCCTAATGCATGACTCTCAAAAAGCCAGCAGCCAAATGCAGCAAGTAATTAGGAAGGCTAATACAATGTTGGCCCTTATGTCAAAAGGAGTAGAGCATTAAAATGGGGAGGTCTTCTTAAAACTTTACAAGGCGCTGGTCAGACCTCAGCTGGACTACAGCAAACAGTTCTGGTCCCTTTTATCTACATACAAACATAGAAAAAAGGAATGACAGTTGGCCACCTAGCCCTTTGATTCTGTCCCACCATTCAATAAGGTCATAGCTGATCTGATTTTAACCTCTATTCTACAATCCCGCACACACCTGATAACATTTCATCCCTTTGGTAATCAAGACTATACTATTTACTTCCACCTGAAAACAATTTAAGAATTCTGCATTCACTGCTTATGGAGGAAGGGAATTCCAAAAAGGAACAAATATACACTGGCAGTGGATGCAGTCCAGAGAAAGTCATTTGGTTTGTACTCCCTTTTGAGTAATGTTGGGCTTGAGCTCACTGGAGTTTAGGAGAATGAGAAGGGGCCAATTGAAACACTTTTAAAATACTGGGAGCTGGAGAGAGTGGATGCGTAGAATTTGTTTCCCCCAGTGGGAGAATCTAGAATTGGAGGGCATAATCTCGGAGGATCGAATCGCCCATTTGAGCCAGAGGAGGAATTTCATCCGTCAGAGGGTGGTGAATCTGGGGAATCCTTTATCGCAGATGGCTGGTAAGTTTGAGCCTTTAAGTGTCTTTAAGGCAGAGATCGAAAAATCTGTGTGGAAAGCAACGGTTATGGGGAAAAGGCAGAAAAGTGGAGCTGAGGATTAACTATGAGATTAACTATCTGTCAATGAATGGTGGAGGAGACTTAATGGCTCAGTGTCAAAATGTTCCTATGTCTTATGATGTTATCTAAAATAGACTACATCTTGGTTGGTTCCTTAACATCTTACTCCTGGAAACCATCTGAAACTCTTCCAAGATTTCTTCCTCCACAACACTGGTGCTCATTAGATTTACTCAATCTATACACTGAGTTCACCATGATTACTGAAGGCTAGCAAAAATGCTAAACCTTTATAAAACAGTGATACCTCAGTTCGGGCTCTGCAATGTCAAGATCACAATATTGAGACTTTTTCGAATGAGACCAACAAAGATTCACTTGGATGATATCCATGTCAGGAAACACATGAAGAAGAAATATTGGAAAAAAAAATCAGTTTGTCTCATTGGGAAATTATGGGAAAATCTGATTAAAGTATCTGACATCAACGAAAGGTAGAAGCAGACAATTTCCAGGCTGTGAGGTCAAGAATGAGGGGGCTGTTGATACAAGATTAATTGTAAGAAACATAGAAGAAAGGAATGGGGGGACATTTTGATCCAGAGTTGTGTGAAGAATTCACCTCCAGGATTAGCATGTGCTTGAGACAGAAACCAGTTAATATTCAGGATAAGATTGCATCAGGGATGAGGCGATATGGGAGCAGGATAAGTAAATGTGATTGGAACTGCTTGTTCATCTGGGAAATTGAAGACTAACTTGATGGATTGAATGACTGGTGATTTCCATGTGGAACTTGCATTCTAAAATGTAGCTCTTTCAAGTACTTTGGGTTACATTGAAACTTATTGATTAATACCCATGCAGAAAGTGGGAGATCAATGCTGAACTTAACATTTTCTTATGCTGAAGACATTCACTGATGGTCAAGGTTTAAGGCGGTGAACAAGATTGCCGACAGATATAAAAAGTGGCTGCTGGACTGGGAGTGAATAACATACCTTGGTCACACTTTGAACCCTTCCATCCTGGGCTGCAATAACAAGTGCCTTTAATATGGTCACACGTGGAGTTGTTCAGACAGTCACACACCTGTCGACAGCCATAACCATAGGTGCCTGGTAAACATCCTGTGAGACATCAATATCAGGCTGGTCAGACAAGACACGGTAAATATTCCTGGCTGCAGTCTCCTGTATTTATAATTGGCCACACTGACCTACTCACTATTATTCAGCAAATTAAAATATCTCCTGTTTGTCTACTATGCAGAGCTGTGTTTTATGCTTCCCACTGGCTGGTTTGAAGGCTGGGGATTGGGCGGGGGGGGGGGCGCGGTGAAGGGGGTGACTGCACACACAATTCCGTGCTACCACCCACACCCGAAGCCATCTGATATTTTGTGGGCAACATCTGCCCTTGGCCTATTGAAACTTTGTGGCTAGTTAATGATCACTTAATGGACCCATGCTGCCACCACTGGCATTTTACCCACAGTACCAGAGGCCCAGCAGTATCCACTATGCAGGCTGATCTCAGGCAACTGTTGGGGAAGTCATGGCTGTGATGTAGAGAAATGCTGTGACCCAATTTGTACAGGGGAAGCTCCTACAAACAGCAATGTGATAATCGGTTTTGGCAATAAGGAAATGGTTTGGGGATAAATACTGGCCGTCTCAAGGGGGAGTTCCTCTGCTTTTCAACATAATGCCGTGGGATTGTTTGTGTGCAGTGGAAAGGCCAGAAGAGCCTCCATTTAACATCTCATCCTGAAAATAACACCCCTGACAGTGTGTACTGCATTAGTACTGCATGGCTAGCATCAGCTCGCATTTTAATTCAAGCTCCTTTCTCAGAATTTAAACCACAATCTCCTGACTCAGAGGTGTGAGTGCCAACCAGACTCTCTGTCTGACAGATGCTACATGAATAAAATGACAGCGTGGCTAGCTTCAAAATTGGAAATAGTTGTAAAGTAAAAATTTTGCAGTAACACATCTTTATTAATAATGAACTATGGTGATTTTGAGGTTATTCATGTAACAAGGTCTTGTGCATTGCTGAAGCTCATTTTTAAAAAAGCACAGTTCGAGTAATGAGGCTAATTTTCACCTCTGCACCTAGGTACACATTTCGTTGGGTATAACAAACATACAGATTATTCGCCAGTAATATCCATGCCTGCAATAGATGAGAGGTTTATTTAGTTATCTTCATGACTTTCTTGCACCATTGGCAGCCAGGTCTTCAATTGCCTGGAGTTTAAAATCCCTCGCTTTCCTCCTTTTAAGTTGCATCTTCTCCCTATGTGGCTTGGGAGTCAAATTTTGTTTGTTAATCCCACCTATGAAGCACCTGAGATATCTACTACAATAAAGGCACGTCAGTGAAAACAAGTTGGCCTCATTCAAACCTGCACTTGGAACTGTGAATAATGTTTGCTATCACCACATTCACACTTTGGCAAATATTTATGCCAGGAAATGTTTGCAGGGCAATGGGGAATAAAGCTGTGGAGTGGGCCAATTGGATATGTCAATCAGACAGTACAGATCTGATTTACAATTCCGTGATTGTAATTCAAATTAATGGTCCGAGAAAAGCTGCGGTTTACTTGTGACCACTAGGTGGAGCAGAAATACCATGGCAGCTGGGACTGAATGCTCCACTGCCTTCAGTGTTCAACCCTCCTGTTCAGAGAGGACATCAGCTGAAGGAGACAGAACTATGTGGGTTTCTGACATTTTTAGATTTCACGGTGAGGTTACAATGTAGTGAAAAGTAGACAGGGAAATCATAAACAGGTGGGGATTCAGTGCTGACGTCTTGATGTCTACACTGCAAAGTCTAAACTCATAAAACGATCGCCCTGCAATCAATACCCTGAGCTAGCAGTAATTTTAATCCTCCGCTCATCTTCCATTCTGCCCTTGGTCTCCTGCATCATTCCACTATATTGGAACTGAAATAACTCCACAGAGGTTAATATCCTGTCACCAGGTCATCCCTTATTTACACCTGGAGTGTCCTCAACACCGATCCAGTTCCCCCAGAGCCAGCTGTCAGAGTGAGCAGAACCTCTGACACTCCTGTTCTCATCTGTCAGACAGGACTCCCTGATTGGACCAGATTAACAACCCCAATCAGGGAACTCATATTCTGAGGTCCACTAGACTGACTTCATTACAATCACTACATTCTTCTCCCTCAGAGTCCGAGGACATAGGCCAAGGACACAGCACGGGGTCAGGTTCATCCAACGATGCCTTGGATATACAGTAGCTTGTCTCTTGTGCCCAGAACGTCTCAGAAGAAATTCATTCTCTTCTTCAGGTGGCAAAGGCATCGAGGTGGCGACATCTGTCATGTCCATCTTAGATTCCAAGGTATCTGCAACACTTGATGGAGAGGGAGATCCCATGGGTTCTGGAACAGTTGAAAAGCTGTTGAGGAGTTGGGCATGTTTTACTCCTGCACTGTGTGAGTTTGCAGCTTTTGTACGTTCCACATGCTTGTTCAGGACTGCCTCACCTACGCGAACTTTATCCATCAGTAGACTTGACCTCGTGTCAACCATGTCTCTTACCCATGCAGGGCCATTCCCGTGGTTCCTACGCTGAACTCTGTCCCCTGAAGTAAACCACCTCTCTCTTGCTTACTGGAGTCTTGTGTCTGGCACTGGCACTCCTGATGCCATTTCACCATCCCCCGTCAGGCCAGGGAAGATTTAACCTGGTGTGGACCCTTCTCCCCTTTAACAACACTGCTGAAGCTAACCCTGTAGTTTTGAGGGGTGGTCCTGTAATCAAACAGGAACTGGGACAGTTCAGTATCTGGAGAATGTGTACACTGTTTCTTTAAGGGTGTGTGCTCCTCTTTCTGCCAGACCATTGCACAGTGGACGGTATGCAGCTGTCTTTATACAATGGATACCATTTGACTTTAGGAAATACTCAAGTTCCCTGCTGGTAAATGATGGCCTGTTATTTGTGACTGAAACTTCTAGGAGTCTGTGTTTTTCAAATAATGCATGCAGTTTCTCTATTGTCACCCCCCGTATTTGACAAACGAACTCTGCACATCCAGCCACTTTGAGGGGGCATCTACAATGAACACTGAGCCCTTGAACAGACCTACATAGGCAACTTGTAACTGAGTCTGGGGTTTACCCGAATGTGGGGGAGCTGCTGACAGTAATTTCTGTCCTTGTTGGCACTCTGAGCACTGCCCACCAACATGGCTACATCGGCAGCTATTCCTGGCCACCAGGCATAACTTCTCACCAATATCTTGTTTTCTGAAACCCCTGAGTGGCCCTGGAGGAGTTCAATACCTGGTGGCAACCATCGCTTGGGACAATCACTCTTGCTCCCATTAATAAAATGCCATCCTCCACTGTGGGCTGGTCTCTCCAGGTCCAAAAAGGTTTCAGCTCTGCTTGTGGCAGGCCTTTGGTTTCCCCCATCATCGCTAGCTGTCTCAGTTTTGCCAGCCTGGATCTTCCTGCATCCAAACTTCAGCTGTGACTGTGTCCAGATATTTTGTTTCCATTGCGGATTCATCCAATGGTGTACCTGCCAGTGGGAGGAGGCTTATGCATGAGCATTTGCTACTTGACCTCCCGGACAGTGTTCCAACTTGTGATTGTATGTACTTAGATTATTGCCTGCTGTTGGAATTTGGCCTGAAGCTATGGGTGGCGCTGCCTGTTCCTCTTTAAATATACACAGCAGGGGTTTACGGTCCATTTTCATTACAATGTCCATAAAGGTGCTGATAGAACTTCCTGACTCCAAACATGACCGTCAAGCCTTCCTTGTCTACCTGGGAACATTTATGGTCTGCATTAGCCAAAGTCCTGGATACATACACTACTGAGCATTTGCTCCGTTGGGCTACCTATGAATTAATACCAGCCTGGAGCCATGAGGGAAGGCATCACATGTCTACTCCAGATCTTGTGTGCCAAAACCTTAGAGGATATTAGCTGTTTCTTCACTTTCCTGAAAGCTATGGCATGGCTGCACAACCATTTCTCATGGTGACCCTTTTTTTCCAGAGTTGATGCAAAGGTGCCAGGATGGAGGCTAATTTAGGTACAAACTTTCTGTAATAATTCACCAGCCCAAGGAAAGACCTAAGCTCCAGAGCAGACATGGTCAAGATATTGCTGTGTGGGGAAACAGCCCAATTTTTACAATTAACGACAGTTTCAAGGTCATGATTACTGAAACCAGATTTCCAATTTCCAATTTATTAATTAAATGTAAATACCACAAGAGACTTGGCAGGATTTGAACCTGTATCTCCACAGACCCTTGATTATTGGTACAATGACATTACTGCTACATCAATATCTCCCTCTTAGCTCTGTTACTCCCTTTGGTATTATGATTAAAACGGTCTATACTTCAGAAGATTGGAATTTCAATGATACTCTATGCTAAGCACAATAATTGCAGCTTTATAGGAAGATAGGTGACAGTCAATGAAGAATGCAGGAGGGCAAGCCAAGACCAGCACCAGGTACATCTAAAAATGAGATGTCCACCTGGTTAAACTACAAAAGAGGACTACTTGTGCAAAAGGTGCATGCGTTAAACAGAACTAAGTGATCCCACAACCTACGGGTCAGATCTAAGCCCTGCAGTCCTTTCACATCAAGTCATGAATGGTGGTGAACAACTAAACAACTACTGGGAAGAGGAGGCTATACAAAGAACCCCAGCTTCAATGGCGAGGAGCCCAGCAAACATACGCAAATGACAAGATGCGGCACTTATATCCATCTTCAGCCAGAAATGCTGAGTGGATGCTCCATCTCAACCTCCTATTGAGGTCTCCAGTATTCCAAATGCTAGTCTTCAGCCAATTCAAATGATACCAAGAAACAACTGAAGGCATTAAATAGTGCAAAGGCCATGGACCCAGGCAACGTCCTGGGAATAGTACTGAAGACCTGTGCTCCACAATGAGCTGTGGCCCTGTCCATGCTCCAGTGTGACTACAATACTGGCATCAAACCCACAATACAGAAAAATGCCCAAGTATGCCCTGACCACAAAATGCTGATCAACTCCAACTTGGCTAATTACTACTGCATTTGCCTACTCTCAATCATTAAAGTGATAGAAGGTGTCATCAAAATGCTATCAAGTGGCACTTGCTTAGCAATAAACTGCTCAGTGATGCACAGTTTTGGTTCTGTCAGGATCACTCAGCTCCGGACATCATTACATCCTCGGTTCCAATACGGATAAAAGAAGCTGAAGTCCAAAGGAGAGAGTGATTAATCTTGGCAGCAAAGCGCATTTGAAGCCCTAGCAAAACTGAAGTCAATAGGAATCAATGGAAAACTCTTCATACCCAGCACAAAGGAAGACAATTGTGGTGTTGGACACCTGGGCACGAGGGCCAAAACATGTTGAAGTGCTTCAGCAATGACATTCACTCCATGCTAAGGTCAGAAGTGAGGACGTTCACTGTTTACATAATTCACTGATTGCTCAATGTTCAGCACCATTCACAATTTCTGCTGGATTTAGGGGATTCATGATCATAGGTACCTAAACAAACATAGGCAGTCGACCACTTAGAAGGAATTTCCAGATAGTTTATTAAGTTTGTAATAAGTTGATCAGACATATGAAGTGTTCAACCATGACAATTAAGGATGGTTCACTAAGACCACAGGACAAACTGGCTGTTGGCGCAGAAGGTGTTGGTCAGATTAATTTTGTAAAGGCCAATGATTATTGGAAAACTACTCATGATGTCAATATGACTGTTGTTCCCTTGCTCACCTCCATCTGAATTTTAGTTTCCATTCCTACTAAGACCAAAATGTCTATATTCTTGAATACTGCATTGATGGTAGTGTAGTGTGGCACCCGTTAAATATTTTGTTTACAAAAAACCAAACAACTGTGGATGCTGGAGGCCTGAAATAAAACAGATTTCTGGAGAAACTCAGCAGGTCCAGTTCCATAGAAGGGTCGCTGGACCTAAAATGTTGACGCTGCTTTCTCTCCACAGATGTTGCCAGACTTGCTGAGTTTCTGTATCTGTTTCAATCCTGCAGAAGGTGATTTATTATTGTAACACAGTTTCTGCTATGCAGAAAATATTAAATATGGAATATTAAAATAATTCCATTTTAAAGGGGACTTTAATTCCCAACACTCCTCAAAATACTGAGGCAATCCACATTCATGCGGAGCAAAACCTGGATAATATCCAGATTTGGGCTGGTACTTGGCAAGTACCATTTGTGCCACACAAATGCAGGCAATGACCACCTCCAACAACAGAGAATTCATCCAGAGCCCCTTTTAGACGCATTACCATTGCTCAATCTTCAGCTGTCAACATCCTGACTACAAACTGAGCTTGATCAGCTAGATAAATACTGTAGCTACAAAAGCAGGTCAGATGCCAAGGATCTGTGCCGAGTAACTCACCTGTTCTCTTTTTAAAATTTTAGAAGATACAAGTCAAAACTGTGCTGGAGTACTCTCCATTGAATGAGGGCAGGTCAAACTACTCTCAAGAAGCTCCACACCATCCACACAAAGCTGCCCGCTCTTGGTACCCCATCCACTACCTTCAACACTCATCCCCTTTACCAGGGGTGCACAGCGACAGCATTGGGTAGCATCGACAAAATGCATTGCAACAAGTTACCTTTGTCCATTCACAAACACTTTCCAAACCTTGTGATCTCCACTACCTAGAAGGACAAAAACAACAGAAGCAATGGTAAACCACCCCACTCGGAGGGTGGCACTGCATGTAAGACTGGTAGAAACAGAAACCGTCATCACATCAAAGAATTTTTTATATGTGCACCTGCAATGCCAAAATATAAAAGGCTATGGGTCAATTGCTGGAGTAGGTGATTAGAAAAGTGGGTGGTTGTTTTTGACAAGGGATGACTTGATGGGTGAAGAGTTTTTTTTTCTGTGCTGTAGACGTCTACGACCGCCTCCTGTAAGTATCTTTCCAAATCACGATTTGGAGCAATGTCACCATTCCTTCAGTGTTACCGGGTCAAGATGCCGTAACTCTCTCTTCCTAACAGCACTCTTGATGGTTAGTGGTCAATGGTAATCCCAAAAATTGCAGCGGTTCAAGAAGGCAGCTCACCACCACCTCCTCCAGGGCAATTAGGGATGGGCAATAAATGCTGACCCAGCCAGCAGAGTCCACCTCCTTTGAACAAATAAAATCAAAATACTCTCATAAAGGCAGGTCAAGTAGACAAAGCTAACGCAATAGCTAATTCTTCATTGGTGGCTGTAACATCAGTACACAGATGTGGACTTATAACTGTGGTTGTTACAAACCACACTGAGATTTTCCTGTTCAGACAGTAAGGACAATGAGCTGCCTGGGAAGGATCTTGATCAAATTACTTTTCCAGGCTGTGAAATCTTTAGATTGGAAGGCCAAACATGAGCTTTCCCTGACGAGGGAAGCAGTGAGAGATTACATTTTGTCTTAAATAACCTCCCAGCTGCATTCACATTCGGCAAGAAATAACTACTTCTGTAGTTCCCTGTCAACGGCTTCAGACAAAAAAAAAAGATTTTTTGCCTAAGCATTGCCTTATATTGTGAATTCAGATTTGTATAAACACAACGTTGGGGAAATGTTTGGCTATCCCTTCACACTTAGGAACTACCAGCAATCACTGAGGAAACAGATTAAAGCTCAATTTGTTTGGAGTTGAGTTTAGTTCACAGAGAGCAAGACTGTTATTGATGTTTAGCTCAATGAGCTCGCTATATTTAGAGTGCTGTGCTATAGAAGATTCAAACTTGGTTACTCAAAAATGTTTCAACTTTTGATTGCTTACAACAAGTCAGTTCCATGTTACATGCACATTTCTCCAGAACATGTTTTTTTAAAGTTATATACCCCATCTCTAAGGATATTAGAAGAAGGATTTGCATTACTACAGCAGCTTTTGCAGCCTTGGAATGACATAAACTGCTTTACAGCCGACGAGCTAATTTTTAAGCCTACTTATTGCTATAATACAGCCGCAAATTTGCACATAGCAAACTCCCTACAAACAGTAATGCAAATATCAAATGAAAAGATCATCTATTTTTCCAAGTGAGGAACACATATTGACAGGAGACTACTTTTGCCAAATAGTTTCTGTGAGATCTTTTGACACCTGAGCAAGCAGGCACATCTACAGCTTAACAACCAACAGTTGGCACTGGGAACATGGTAGCTTGATGGTTAGCACTGCTGCTTCACAGTGCCAGGGACCGAGGTTTGATTCACTCTTGGGTGGCTGTCTGTCTGCAGTTTGCACATTCTTGTGTCTTTGTGGCTTTCCTCCAGGTGCTCTGCTTGCCTCCTATCATCCAAAGATGTGCAGGTTAGGTGGACTGGCCATGCTAAATTGTCCCGTGGTGTCCAGGGATGTGCAGGTTAGGTGGATCAGCCATGGGGAAATGCCGGCTTACAGGAACAGAAGTGGGTCTTGGCGGGATGCACTTCAGAGGGTTGGTGCAGACTCAATGAGCCAAATGGCCGGCCTTCGCACTGTAGGGTGTCAATGATTCTATAACTGTAAAATAACTGAGGCAGGAAAGGTGCTTCCTCTGGCTGTGGGGGATGGTGGGATCTAGAACCAGACCATACAACCCAAGAACAAGCATTGAGAGCAGGAAGGAATTCTTCAGCACAAGGGCGCTGATTCTTTGCTAGTCTCTACCTTTAGCGGGATGTGGAGGCTCTGTCATAAGTTAAATTAAATAGTCTAATAGATATTTAGACAGCAAGCATATCACAGTTTATGGGGACAGTGCAGGAAAATTGCACTGACGCAGATGAGCAGCCAAGATCAAATTGCCCAGTGGAGCATGTTTGAGGGGCTGAATGGCCTCCTTCTGCTCCTATTTCCTTTGCGCCTATGAGCTGAGGATGACAGTGAGTGAGATGTTTGCTGCTCTGGAAGCATTACTTCTCTGGCGGCAATAACTGCAGAGCGCCTCAAATTTCTAATGACAAATGTCATAAAGTAGAATGAGAAGAACCAAAACAAATTAAGTGTTTTAGAATAAAAAGGTATGGGGCAACAAAAGTCTGATCTAAATTCCAGGCTCCAACAAACACTTATTCTCTGGATTGACAGAAGTTGTTTGTTGATCAGAATTTGAGAACGATATAGCACAGGAGGAAGTCATTTAGCCTAGCCTGTCTGTGCCCTTTCTCCAGTAAAACATTAGAGTCAGGGAATCCCTATTATACAGCAAGAGGCCATTCAGCCCCTCAAGTCTGCACCGACCCTCTGAGTGGTATCCCATCCAGATCCATCCTCCTAACTTATCCCTGCATTCCCCCACAAATAATCCACCCAGCCTGCATATCTCTGGACACTATGAGCAATTTAGCATGGCTAATCCACCTTATCTGCACATCTTTGGAAACCACAGCACTTAGAAGAATCCCACATGGACAAAGGAAAATATTGCCAACACCGACAGTCTCCCAGGGGTGGAATCGAACCTGGGTCCCTGCTGCTATGAGACAGCGCTGCTAACCACTAAGCTACCATGCCACTTGTTGTGCCCAGGATTCTCCCTTTGCCATCAATCTGGCCAATGTTGCACTCACTTTGCTGGCAGTGTTTGCCCATGAATCCAATACGACAGGTGCACTGCCCTGAGATGTGGTCACAGTCAGCTCCGTTCTGACACTGGCACAGTTCACCACAATCCCTGCCGTAATAACCTAACGGGCATCCTGCAGTCACAAAAGAAAAAGAGAATGGCTTCAAATTTAGTCACCGAGGAGTAGAATCTGCTTTCAAAGTATTTACAAATGTTGCGTTGTTCTTGATCACATACTCAATGCCAAAAGAATCCAAAATGAAAATAATCAGCACTCAACTTGTTGCTAATGGTGCACACTCAACTGAAAATACATTGGAGAAGCCATGAATTAAGCTTAGGTTTAGAAGTGGGCAAGAAACAGAAAGACAAAGAGAAAGAGAGACTGAGAGGCAGACAGACATAGATATAGACAGAGAGAGGGAGTCAGTAAGAGAGACAGATTGTGACAGGGAGAGACAGTCAGAAAAAGAGTGAGAGATGGACAGAGACGAGTAGTCAGAAAGAGAGAGAGAGATAGGCAGAAAGATAAATAGATAGATATAAATAGACATGGACAGAGACAGTTAGAAAGATAGACAGAGAGAGACTTGTGGTCAAACAATGTTGCTGCTGGAAGAGATCAGATGGGTCCTTACTCTGTGTGCAATACAGTCCAGTCCAGCCTGGTGTACACTTGCATTCCCCATCATAGGCACTACAGTGGGCTCCATTGTGGCAGTTGCAGGTGTGGATACAGTTTGGACCCCAGTGTCCAGGTGGACAGGCTAAAAAACCAAATAGATAAAATTATCAGCTTATGCCTTGACCACGAATTGCATCTCAATTTCCCCTGAAATGTCTTTGAAAAGCCTAGGAAATAAGAAGACTTGGTGGTTGGTCAGGGGACTCTGAAAGCTGCTCCATCATTCAGGAAGATCGTAGCTCAACTTCTGCCTCAATTTCTTAGTTACCTCAAGGTCCAAAAATATCAATTAATCTCAGTCTTGAATACTCTCAATGACTGAGCATCAACATCTCTCGGGGGTAGAGACTTTCAAAAGTTTCACAGCCCTTTGAGTGAAGAACATCTTTCTCATTTCAGTCCAAAAAGCCTGAACTGTAATTCTTAGACAGTGCCCCCATCTTCTCAGCTCTAAGGGAAACAACCTCTCAGTGTTTGCCAGTCAAGCCTCAAAGGCCTTTACAAATCTCAATAAGGTCACCTCTCATTCTTTTAAAGTGCAGAGAACATTGGCCCATTATACTCAGTCCCTTTACATATTTCCGAGATTTAAAAGATGTAAGATTTTCCGAGCACTTTGATTAATTACAATAGAATGGACTGCCTGAAAGGATGGTCAAAGTAGTTTCAAGACCAACTTTCAAAGGGGAGTTGGGTAAATACTTCAGAAGTTTCCTTGAATATCTTACTAACATATCACCAGAAAAGAAATGCACTATTCATAGTCATGCAATACTGAATGAGGCCATTCAATCCATCATTCTTGTGCCAACTCTCTCAAAGAGCTATTCAATTACCCCATCACCCCTTGCTCTTTCTTCATAACTTGCAAATATTTTTCCTTCCTGAATTTATCCAAGACCCTTTTGAAAGTGATTGGCTGTTTTAGCCAACGAGTTCCTGTATAAAGAGATTCCGCTTATCTCCCCTCCAGTGCCTAGGTCCTCTAGTTACTGGGCCTCCTGCCAGGGTAAATGGTCTCCCTTTGTCCACAAAACACCTCACAAATATTGGATAATAAAATGTGAGGCTGGATGAACACAGCAGGCCAAGCAGCATCTCAGGAGCACAAAAGCTGACGTTTCGGGCCTAGACCCTTCATCAGAGAGGGGGATGGGGAGAGGGAACTGGAATAAATAGGGAGAGAGGGGGAGGTGGACCGAAGATGGAGAGTAAAGAAGATAGGTGGAGAGAGTATAGGTGGGGAGGTAGGGAGGGGATAGGTCAGTCCAGGGAAGACGGACAGGTCAAGGAGGTAGGATGAGGTTAGTAGGTAGCTGGGGGTGCGGCTTGGGGTGGGAGGAAGGGATGGGTGAGAGGAAGAGCCGGTTAGGGAGGCAGAGACAGGTTGGGCTGATTTTGGGATGCAGTGGGTGGGGGGGAAGAGCTGGGCTGGTTGTGTGGTGCAGTGGGGGGAGGGGACGAACTAGGCTGGTTTAGGGATGCAGTAGGGGAAGGGGAGATTTTGAAACTGGTGAAGTCCACATTGATACCATATGGCTGCAGGGTTCCCAGGCAGAATATGAGTTGCTGTTCCTGCAACCTTCGGGTGGCATCATTGTGGCAGTGCAGGAGGCCCATGATGGACATGTCATCTAGAGAATGGGAGGGGGAGTGGAAATGGTTTGCAACTGGGAGGTGCAGTTGTTTGTTGCGAACTGAGCAGAGGTGTTCTGCAAAGCGGTCCCCAAGCCTCCGCTTGGTTTCCCCAATGTAGAGGAAGCCGCACCGGGTACAGTGGATGCAGTATACCACATTGGCAGATTCTCTAGATGACATGTCCATCATGGGCCTCCTGCACTGCCACAATGATGCCACCCGAAGGTTGCAGGAACAGCAACTCATATTCCGCCTGGGAACCCTGCAGCCATATGGTGTCAATGTGGACTTCACCAGTTTCAAAATCTCCCCTTCCCCTACTGCATCCCTAAACCAGCCTAGTTCGTCCCCTCCCCCCACTGCACCACACAACCAGCCCAGCTCTTCCCCCCCACCCACTGCATCCCAAAATCAGTCCAACCTGTCTCTGCCTCCCTAACCGGTTCTTCCTCTCACCCATCCCTTCCTCCCACCCCAAGCCGCACCCCCATCTACCTACTAACCTCATCCCACCTCCTTGACCTGTCCGTCTTCCCTGGACTGACCTATCCCCTCCCTACCTCCCCACCTACACTCTCTCCACCTATCTTCTTTACTCTCCATCTTCGGTCCGCCTCCCCCTCTCTCCCTATTTATTCCAGAACCCTCACCCCATCCCCCTCTCTGATGAAGGGTCTAGGCCCGAAACGTCAGCTTTTGTGCTCCTGAGATGCTGCTTGGCCTGCTGTGTTCATCCAGCCTCACATTTTATTATCTTGGAATTCTCCAGCATCTGCAGTTCCCATTATCTCTCACAAATATTGGACCTGGCTATTAAATCTACTTTCACCCTTCCCTGCACAGGAAGAACAACTCCAACCTCTCCACGGAACTGAGCTGGTATCCCTGGTAAATGTCCTCTGCACACTCCCCATTGCCATGAAATCATTCCTAAAATCTCATGCTCAGAATTAACTGCAATACCGCAATTGACACCTAATCGGTGTTTTATAATACATTTGTTTTAATCAAGTGATGTAACAATTGAAACAGAACGGACTTACAGAGAATAAAATTGTATCAGTGATAATGGGAACTGCAGATGCTGGAGAATCCAAGATAATAAAGTGTAAAGCTGAATGAACACAGCAGGCCAAGCAGCATCTCAGGAGCACAAAAGCTGACGTTTTGGGTCTAGACCCTTCTTGAAGGGTCTAGGCCCGAAACGTCAGCTTTTGTGCTCCTGAGATGCTGCTTGGCCTGCTATGTTCATCCAGCTTCACACTTTATTATCTTGGATTTACAGAGAAAATGATTTTATTTCAATAGAAGGTGATAAATCAATACAGATGTTACACATGAGGCTTATAAGTTTGTTATGCTGTGAGACTATAGGCTAAATCTTATGCTTCTTGACTAAGTCCGAGCTATGACTGGTTTTTCGGAGGATTTCTCGCCACAAGGTCAAGTGACTTTTCTCACTTTATCTTACCAAACACACTTCATTAGCTACCTATCTGCTCCTGTAGTGTCTCTCACATCTGATTTCAACTCCATTTTGCTTCACATCACTCCTGGGCCAACTCTCCATTCACTGGATATCCCAGAATTCATCAGCATGTCTTGTGCCATCTTTAAAAGACCATTGTGCATCGGGACAAGTACCAAGTCCTGCATGGTTCCCGACATTTGCCCTGGACATAGCACACAGAGAGAAAACTGCACTCCTTTTTGTGGGCAAGGGCCTGGAGACCCTTCTGTCTGAGATGGTACACGGTTGGGACCTATTCTTCCACAGGACCAGTGGTGGTGGCTATGACACCAGACCATGCCAGCTTGGTCTGAGGTTGCCATCCAGTTAAAACAGTCTATCTTCTGGAGGAATGCCCATCAATGGAAGAAGATGTCCTTCCCCACTCCACCCATGTAAATACCTTTCCAATGCCTCTCACTCACTCATTCTCTCTCTACTGTACCCATCTCTCACCAAAGCCCATTCTCTACCACTCCCACCATTGTGTGCAACATCTTCCTCACTCAGAAATAGCAAGAACTGCAGATGATGGAGTCAGAGTCCACAGAGTGTAGAGCTGGAGGAACACAGCAGATCACACAGTATCAGAGGTGCAGAAAAGTCGATGTTTCGAGTCGGGACCCTTCATCATGTTCTTATGAAGGATCTGACCCAAAACATTGACATTCCTGCTCCGCTGGTGCTGCCTGACCTGATGTGCTCCTCCAACTCCACCATGTGGTGGCATCGTCCTCACTCACTCTTGACACATGCCAATCCCCTGATGCCACTAACCCTGCCTGCCCTCTACACAGCCCACTCACTCAGTTGAGCCACCTCCGACCTACAGCACCATCCTTCACCTTGAATTGTAATGTACAGGAGGAGGCCATTCAGCCCATTGTGCCTGTAGCGGCTCATTAAATGAGCACATTACCTAGTGCCAATCTCGTGTTTTTACCCCCAAACTCTGATACATTGTTTGTAGCCAAATAGTTCTGTAATTATAATCTGTAATACACACTCTCCCCCCACCCCTATTTCTTATTCCACAAAGAACACAGACAAAATTAGGGCAGAAAAAGAGTGCAGACAGATGGCATCCTGTCTGACATTTGTCTCCTCACCTCTTATAAAGATAGGACCCTGACTCTGACTGGCCTGAGCAGGCCTTGGGCTGCTATTGGGGCCTGACTTTGATATATTGTGCAGGGATCCCCTGTGTGAAAGCTAGACTGAGGACTGGACAATCATTCTTCCTCGAATTTCCGTCTGCACTAAACCGCACAGCAATACGGCAATAATGTGAATCTGGTGTCTTCAGCTAAGGGGGCAATAAGGCAATGCAAGGTGGGGATTCAGTCAACATCCAGATAGGCTCAAAATGAATGAGCACAGAGAGACAGTGAAGAATCCTGGAATGCAGCCTTGTCCAGTCCATTGGTCAGATTCATGTCCCTGAGCACATTACGTCCTTGTTACAATATGGCAAAATAGTTGCTCATTCAGCATCAAAATGCAGAAACATCCAGCAAGTCGGTCAGAGATGGTGTATGTTGAGGTTGGCACATATCGGATCCCAATGCCCGTGGATGTGGTTGGTGTCCATGGAGTATGTCCCGTGTTGCTGGTGCCTGGGTTCTCCCGTGCAGTTTGTTCAGAGCACGTGGTGAACGGAACCTGCCAGAGGATTGTTCGGAGATAACAAGGTGTAGAGCTGGGTGCACACAGCAGGCCAAGCAGCATCTTAGGAGCGGGAAAGCTGACATTTCGGGCCTAGACCCTTCATCAGAAAATTTTCTGAAGAAGGGTTTAGGCCCAAAATGTCAGTTTTCCCGCTCCTAAGATGCTGCTTGGCCTGCTGTGTGCACCCAGCTCTACACCTTGTTATCTCCGGGTTCTCCAGCATCTGCAGTTCCTACTATCCCTGATGGGATTGTCCTGGTCTGCTTATCGAGTGGTTTTTGATGCCTCCCTTGTTTGGTGGGTTTGGTAAGATATTGTGCTGTCAACAAGACATTTAACAAGAATAATGACCATCAATTGGCAAGGCGTGCAGGTGCCGGTGTTGGACTGGGGTGGACAAATTCAGAAATCACACAACACCAGGCTATAGTCCTACAGGTTTATTTAAAATCACAAGCTTTCAGAGCATTGCTCCTTCACCTGATAAAGGAGCAACGCTCCGACAATTTGTGATTTCAAATAAACCTATTGGACTATAACCTGGTGCCGTATCGATTGGAAACACGCACTGCTTCTGAAGAAGAACCCTGTCACATCGCTTGAGTAGAGCATAAAAAGTGGCATGAGTTGTTCCAGACATTGAGCTGGGCCTTGCCGTGTTTGTTGCCAATTCTGTTACCCATCTTGCCACAGTCCACGTTGCTCAGATCCTATAGGATCCTATGACTTTAATTTTGACTAAAATGAAGGCAGTCATGTAGTCTGTTCTGATCATGCTGACAACAGCTCTGACTGATATGACGACTAAGATTAAAGAGAGACTTGGGCTGCTTTGCCAGGAGGAAGGCGTAAGGTTCACATTTGGAATCAATGGTAGCAGCGTCAGTAATTACCGTGGTTTTGACTACAAATCTCCAAAGCCCTAGAAATTGTTGAGAAGGCTGGGTTGTAAACATTTGTGATTTAAACTGTGTATTTCCTTCCAAGATGAAACTGAGATGGTCTCATGGATCTCAAACGTTGCCAATCAGAATTTCTGCTTGAGTGCAAGACCCGTGTGAATTCACATAGCCCTGGAGGTGGGGTTTGAGATTGGCTGAGTTTTGAGAATATTCCAAAAACTCACAAGGTACAGGCAGTCTTCCAGGATCTGAGAGAGAGAACAGACTGAGGTTGAAAGTCATTACAGTTTGCCATCCAGGAATGTAGGTGGGAGTTTGGTTGGGCCAAAAAGATTCAACTAGAATCTTGCATTCGAAGGGCTATTACTAGGAAAATCTTGAAAGCCAATTTTGGGGTTCAAAGTTACCAGGTTGGACAAGGAAAGAAAGTAAACCCTCATGAGCCAAGCATCACTTTGGGTTTCTTTGTGAAAACTGAATGAATATTTCGGGGATAGTGTAAAATGTATTTGTCAAGCCTGCTTGTTTTAAATTTAAAAAAAAAGTTCAGTCCTGTACTTTGAAGTTTAAGTTGTGCTTCTGGGCTGTTTGTTATGATTAAAAAAATGGATTTTCCAAGGAAAATCCTATCATACCAACTTTTCACGTTCACCAGCAAGTTCATATTTCTGTGCTTTTGAAGTTGATTCTTGGGGATCTTAACACTGGAAACTGACACTTCCTTTTAATCCAATTCGAACAATAACTCTTTAAAAACTACACAGAAAACGTTTGAGAAATAAATGTTGATATTTACATTGAGAACAGTCACTTCCAATCCATCCTGGGTAGCACTGGCAGGACCCATCAATGGGATTACACGTCCCATTGTTTGTACAAGTACAGAAACCAGCACAGCTTTTCCCGAATCGACCGCTGGGACACACTGGAAAACAGCAATGTAAAACTTTAGACTCAGGACTGTAGGTGAAAGAAAAACAAGCTAAACACAAATTTGTAGGAAGCAACATGGTTTTGATTAAACTGAGCTTGCTTATTTAACATTTGAAAACTAATGCCAAAATGTTCTGATGGGTCAACACTGATGTTAAAGCATGATTTACAGATCAGAGGAGATGTAGTCCTGTCCCAATCTTTTTGTCTTTACAGATTTCTGGTTAACCGAGTTGCAGTAGCTGCCTTTCATTGAATCTGATTACCTAAATTTAGCAGGGTCAGTAGGTTAAGTACAATTACTTGACATACAATGATGCAGGCACTGATTTTGTTCAATATTTTCAAGTTGCCCTTAGTAACGGCACAAGTCCCAGCTGGAATGAAGATGACTGAGTATTTCCACCATACCCTCACCCCCTAACATTTTCAACGAGTGTCTGGGATTGACTTTATGCATGTAAATTTGTATTGTGTAACAACCCTGTTATTATTTATTTTTCTGATTTATTCCTATGACCTGTAATGCTAGACTTGTTTCTTTTGTTCTTCTTTCTTCTTCCTAAGATGTTGTGCTTAAGAATCTACACCAAGGTACCTTTGCACCGAAGATGGTGCTGTAATGTGGCGACTTGTCAACTTTTCACGTTTACGCAGTTGACGATATGTAACAATAAAGCTAATTCAATTCAATTATCCTCTACTGACTGCATTTTCCAGGAGAAAAAAATCTGACCCTTAGCTGTACATTTTGCTGCAGTTTGCAGAGTGAGTTATGTTTGCTTTAGCTTATAGGGACTCTGTTTGAATAGACTCTGCAGACTGCTAACAAAATAGACTTTAACAAAATTTTTGCTACAGAGTTGGGTGCACAGTGTTGGGAAATTTCATATCCAACTAGCAAACCCAAAATCAGCTGAAACTTCCCCAAGTCACAGGATTTTAATTTTAGGGATGCTGCTGCAGACGAGTCAATTGACTCAAAAACAATGTGGAGGCAGCCACATGGGATGCCAAACAAAAGGCAGGCTGTTCGAAAAGTCCACATTGTTGCTCTGGGACTTTCTTTTTCCAATTACAATAAAAGCAGTGAAACAAAACAGTCCTGTAACCCTCATCCCTTAAACTCTCAAAACCCCACACACTCCCCATGCCCCATGTATACTGACTCATGCCACCACATGACGCCCACATACAAACCTACATCCCACTTACCAAGCAAAAGCCTTTAATATCCCCAATGCCAAATTGCCGGCAACTCATCACCCCCTCCTCATTCTTACAGCCCTTTTCACCTCCACTGCCAACTACAGTCACCACCCTCTTTCCCTTACACTCTCCCCGATGGCTCACCCAGTATCACATCAAGAGCCATGGTAAATAAAATCCTTTGTACCTACTAGGGGCTTCACTATATTAGAAAGACACTCATTGATAAAATAAATGGCACAGAAACTCAGTGGTTAGCATTGCTGACTCACAGCTCCAGGGATCCACATTCAATTCTGCCTTACAGCGACTGTCTGTGTGGAGTTTGCACATTCTCCCCATGTTTCCATCGGGTGCTCTGGTTTCCTCCCAGAGTACAAAGATGTGTGGGTTAGGTTGATTGACCAAGCCAAATTGCTTATAGTATCCAGGAAAGCGCAGGTTAGGTAGATTATCCACAGGGAGTACAGGGCTACAGGGAATGGGGCTGGGTCTGAATGGGATGCTCCTCGAAGGTTCAGGGTGGGCTCAATGGGCCAATGGGCCTATGGGCCTGTTTCCACATTGTAGGGATTCTATGAAAAAGCTCAGTCAATATATTTCAATCCTTTTTAGTACCTATTTGCGTTTACAAGCAAACATTTGTACTCAGAGCTCCACCACAAAGACAATTGATCTCTTATCTCTTGGATCTATGCTGCTCGATTGTGGAAGCAGTCAAGCAGCAGTAATCATATGATAACTTTAAAGTTTATGTCACCAACCATCCGCTAAAATTGTAAAAACAAATCTTTCTCAACTGGAAGAGATTTAAATGACTTGTTAATTCCACAGACTTCACACACTTTTGACAGAAAACCATGTCCACTCTTGACAATCCTAAAGCGGTAGTTAGGTTTTTGCATGAGGATATGTGACCTCTCCAAAAGACCTCCAGTGGATTTGTACCTTTTCCTTAAATTTCTAAAGTACATTTTAGGAAATACTGCTAATGAAAATAGCTTCTTATTGAAGCCACTCATACAGCACTGTATTAGTTAAATGCAGTTGTGCGAACTAATTCCCTAACCTGTTCCCCATGTCCCCATTCTCCTGATGGGTACTGGGTTCAGGGGCAGGACACTTGGATTCCGGATTCCCACACCACCTTGGGGTAACACATGGAGCATTTCGAGCCAGTGAAAAGTCAAGCCTTTATTTAACAAAGAAAAGACTGTTTACTATGTGCCTAGTAGTTCTGACCTGTCTCATTGTCTGACGTTATGGATCAATACTATCAAGCTGCAGGTTAACATACAGTGCTGTGGAGGAAGAGTTAGAAAGTGGGATTAGGCTGGACAACTCTTTTTCAGTCAGCAGAGATAATGTTGTGCCGTAAACTGTTATGATGTTACTAAGAGAGTTCATTCTTTTTATCTCAAGACAAGTAGAAACCCCCAAAGCTTTAAGCATAGCTTAAAATGAGAAAGCTACCTTCATTGCAGAGAGCTCCTGTGAAACCAGGCAAGCAGTCACACTGTCCTGTAACATGTTGGCATGGCCCATTACTGTGTACACAGTGAGGACATGCCTGACTGCAACGATGTCCGTAGAACCCAGGTGAACAGACTGCAATGGAAATATTCTTGGTCATAATCAATCAATAGAATGGTGTTCACAACTGCAACATTTTAAAGTTGAGCTAACAAGAAGTGAATTCCAAAGTTACCCATCTTTACAACAAGTCCTCCATGAAGATGCACCTTAAAACCTCTCTCTTCTACTAACCTTGTGCACACTTGTCCTGATATCTCCTTCCATAGCTTACTGTTAAATTTGGTTTGTCAAGACTCCTACAAAACGTCTTGGGATGTTTGACTGTGTGAAAGGTGCAATATAAATGCAAGCTGTTGTACCAACATCCCTGCCAGAGGTAAGAGTTTCCAGTAACCTATCCTATCAAGACCTTCGTGAATACTTCCCTTAATGATCTTCTTGCAGTTTATCATTTGAGGACATGATCACTGCGTTGAGTAAATCTGCTTTAATATTTTTGTTTCAATTCACTTATGGGACATGGGAATCTCCGGCTGGCTGTCATTTATTGCCCATACGTAGTTGCCCTTGAGAAGGTGGTAGTGAGCTGCCTTCCTGAACCACTGGAATCCACATGCCGCAGGCAGACCCACAATGCCCTTAGGGAGGGAATTCCAGGATTTTGACCCAGTGACAATGAAAGAACAACGATATACTTCCAAGATAACAAGGTGTAGAGCTGGATGAACACAGCAGGCCAAGCAGCATCAGAGAAGCAGGAAGGCTGACTTTTCGGGCCTAGACCCTTCATTAGAAAGCAGGGTCAGAAAGCAGAAGAAGGGTCTAGGCCTGAAATGTCAGCCTTCCTGCTCCTCTCATGCTGCTTGGCCTGCTGTGTTCATCCAGCTCTACACCTTGTTATCTCAGACTCTCTAGCATCTGCAGTTCCTACTATCTCCGATATACTTCCAAGTCAGGATGCTGAGTAGCTTGGAAGGGAACTTGCAAGTGGTGATGTTCCCATATGTCTGCTGCCCTTGTCCTTCTGGATGGAAGTGGACGTGGGTTTGGAAAGTTCTGTCTCAGGAAGTTTGGTGAATTTCTGCAGTCCATCTTGCAGATAGTACACACTGCTGCTACTGAGTGTCGGTGATGGAGGGAGTGAATTTTGTGGATGTAGTGCCAGTCAAGAGGGCTGCTTTGTCTTGGATGGTGACAAGCTTGAGTGTTGTTCGGGCTGCATTCATCCAGGCAAGTGGAGAGTATTCCACCACAAACCTGACTTATTCCAGTGGTGGACGTGCTTTGGGAATTCGTAAGTGAGTTACTCGCCACAGTTCCTAGCCTCTGATCTGCTCTTGTAGCCACTGTGTTTATATGGCAAATCCAGTTGAATTTGTAGTTAAAGATATCGATTAGTGGGGGATACAGTGATGGTAACACAAGTGAATGCCAAGGGCTTGGTGGTTAGATTGTCTCATAGCAGAGATATTCATTGCCTGGCACTAGTATGGTGTGAATGTTACATGTCACTGGTCACCTAAGCCTGGATACTGCCCAGATCTTGTTGCATGTGAACATGGACTGCTTCAGTATCTGAGGAGTCATGAATGGTGCCAAGCATTGTGCCATCATCGGGAACATGTCCACTTCTGACCTCATGATGGAAGGTCATTGATGAAGCAGCTGATGTTGGTTGAGCCTAGGACGCTACCCTGAGGAACTCCTGCAGAGATGTCCCGGAGCGGAGATGACTGACCTCCAACAGCTGCAACCATATTCCTATGTGCCAGGTACAACCCGAACCAGAAGAGAGTTTTCTCCCTGATACCCACTGACTCCAGTTTTGCTAGGGATCCTTGGTTCCACTCTCAGTCAAAGTTGATGTCAAAGGCTGTCACTCCAACCTCACCTCTGAGGTTTAGCTCTTTTGTCCATGTTTGAACCAATGCTGTAATGAAATCTGGTGCTGAGTGGCCCTGGCAGCACCCAAACTGAGCAAGTGCTGCTTGATCGCATTGTTGAAGACACCTTCTATCATTTTACTGGTGATCGAGAGTAGACTGGTTTCAGGGTGAACTACTGAGTCACCGGGACTTTTGGGTCAGCTGGAGAAGATTGCTGGCCCAAGTGATAAATATTTGTTTTATAAGTTGCTGCTTTTCTGGCAGCAATTTTTTGATTGCTTTCGGGAAACCAGCTTTTGAGCCTCCAGCCACATGCTGTTTTAAGCCACAGTGCATGGCCACTATCCTTTACACGTGACACTGCATGGTAGCAAGTAGTGGAAGGCATTTCGCCAGACAGCAAGAAAATGCGGATAAAAGAGAGCTGGAGACGAAGCAGGACTACAAGGGTTTAGCTCCAGCCAAAGTGCCAGGAGGGTGTAACGGCCAAACAACCTCCAGCTGTATTATGATTCATTGGCCTATTATGAAGAGGGTTGACTTGCATTGTCAGGAGCTGGGCAGAGTTTTGGATTAACAACACTATGTGTGACTGTTGATGGGTTTTGTGCCCAGATCTCAGACTTACTGGCTGATTTCACTGCCTGATAAGGTTTTGGAGGGCCAAATGAAGCATTTCTGCACTGCAAAGGCACTTGCATGTTGCACAAAGCCATGCAAGCTTCCTAAATTCGGGGAAACACAGCCCCAAACCACTGAATGTTTTCTTTATTCATTAAAGGGAAGTGGACATCGCTGGCTAGGCAGCATTTATTGACCATCCCTAATGGTCCAGAGGGCAGTTCAGAGTCAACCACATTGCTGTGGTGTGGAGTCACATGTAGGCCAGACCAGGTAAGGATGGCAGTTTCCTTCCCTAATGGGAATTAGTGAACCAGATGGGTTTTTCCCAACAATTGACAATGGATTCATAGTCATCATTAGACTCCTAATTTCAGATATTTGTTGAATTCAAATTCCACCATCTGCTGTGGCAGGATTCGAACCCAGGTCCCCAGAAAATTATCTGGGGTCTCTGGATTAACAGTCTAGCAATAATACCACTATGCCATCGCCTCCCCATGTGTAAAGCAGGTAAAATCATGGGATACCAGCCTTCACACTACACTGCCATGTACCGCATCCCCACACCAACTTCTCTTATCTCACCTCACTTAAAGCTAAAAGTCAGCAGGTTGGAGATGAGGTGGAGAGACTTTTAGAATGTTAACATCCTACTTGAGCTAACGCTCCCCTGTCTGGATGTTAACACACAGCCCAACAATTCTAAGTATAGGTATCACAATACAGAAATATAGAATGCAATCTGGCTCAAAGATCCATGCATTTCTTACTGCGTTGACAGGTGGTGCCTCTATATCCAGGTGCACACTCGCAAGCTCCATCATCAGGTGAACAGGAAGCGCCATTCTTGCAATTACACGGCAGTGTGCAGTTTGGTCCCCAGCGACCTTCCGCGCACACGCTATCACAGTGTATACCTAAACACAGAGGGAAAAGAAATGTGCGTCAATTAGAGCAGCTTCAACATACCAACCTTACAGGCTTTTGTTTAGTCAGTAGAAAAGCATCAATGTCACTCAAACGTCACCAACACTACTGGCATTTGGATAGCACCTCTAACTGGCTAAAAATGCCCTGAGACACTTCCCAGCAGCATTATCAGGCAAAATGTGACTCAAAATCAAAGAAGGCAATACCAGGGCAGTTTTTATGAAGCATACAAACGAGTTTAGGAAGGAAATTCTAGAGTTTAGAATCCATGCAGCTGAAGACATGGAGTCTAAAGGTACAGTTATTAAAATCCCAGGACTTCTCTTCCCAGCACAACATTGGCTCCCATGTCTCTCTAATATACAGAGGGCAGATCATCGGAAATGTTTTAGAAAATAAGACATACTTTTCTGCTGGGAACTAGAACAAAATCCTTTATCTTGAACCACACTAGTTCAGCTCCAATTAGCTATGTAACTATGTAGCTTGTACATCTGACCTCAGTGGGTGCCAATAGTTTGATGTACAGGCTTAATTTTGGTGTAGCCTCCTAATTTGAATGTGTTTTCAGTGCTGTTCCCCATCTGCCCTACATCATTGATGACACTACCTTCATCCACCTTCACCCTCAGCTCTGGAATTCCCTGTCTGCCTCTCTCTTCCTTTTTAAGATACCACTTAAAACCTACCTCTTTGACCTAGTTTTTAGTCACCTGTCCTAATAGCTTCTTACCTCTGTCATGGGATGCAAGACATGCATGTGTTGCCTGTGCCAAATTCTCCTTGAACTGAATGGCTTATGAAAGCCACTTCAGACAGCAGTCAAGAGCCAACCACTTTGTTATGTCTGGGATCATATTTAGGCCAGACCACGTAGAAAGGGAGGTGATGGCCAAGTGGTCTGGGCAGCTGGACTGTTAGTCCAGAGACCCAGACAACATTCTGGGGACTCTGGTTTGAATCCAACTACAGCAGATGGTGGAATTTGAATTCGACAAATATCTGGAATAAGAATCTAATGATGGCCATGACCAATTGACCATTGTCGATTGTCAATTGTCAGGAAAAACCCAACCGGTTTACTAACGTCCCTTAGGGAAGGAAACTGCCATCCTTACCAGTCTGGACTACATGTGACTCCAGACCCACAGCAATGTGGTTGGCTCTGAACTGCAACTAGGGATGGACAATAAATGCTGCTGACACCCTCATCCCATGAATGAATAACAGAAAATAAAATGGAAACTTCCTCTGCTAAAGGACATTTATGAACCAGATGGGTTTTCCAACTTTCAATGAAAACTTCATGATCAACATCGCTGAGTCTAGTTTTTAATTGCAGGTTAATTAACGGAATTTAAATTTCACCAGCTGCTGTGGCAGGATTTGAACCCATCCACCTGGGCCTCCATTAATCAGTCATTCTGTTACCATCTTCCCTTATCTGCCCGAGTGTGTAAATTTTGTTTGATAACCATTCCTATGAGACAACTTGGGATGTTTTGTTATACTCAATGGGGCTTTATCGATGCAAGTTGTTGTAGGAAGATGGTTTTTGCTCCTCATAAAATAGTTGCAAAAGTCAGAAATCAGTGTGACTAGCTCTCTATTCTTTCCTTTAAGTCTGCTGGTTGAGTTGCAGCACAAGCTCCCAAGGAAATACACCTGTCTCTCAACATTGGCCTAAGACTACTAACTTTGAGCTGCCAGAGCAAGTGGTAGCAGCGAGTGCAATTACAGCATGTAAAAGACGTTTGGACAAGTGCATGGATGGGAAAGGTTTAATGGCTTACGTATCAAACACAGGCGAATGGGACTAGTTCAGTTTAAGAAACCTGGTTGGCGCGGACAAATTGGGCCGTTTCTGTGTTGCAAGGCTCTATGATTCTATAATCTGCTCAAGTTTCTGAATTAAGTTGAGAGTCTGACTAAACTTTATTCACGGCGTTCTTGGCTCACTAATGCAAGAATGCATCACTGTCAACAACAGATGAACAGCTTCCAAATAAGGAATTTGGAAATAACAGGCAAAAGGAAAACATCTTGTCATGTTAGCGATGGGAACTGAAGGAACAGGAGGTCATTCAACTCTTCAGCCTGTTCTGCCAATCAACCAGGTCCCGGAAAGACTGCTCTGCTAAACAGGCTTTCCGAGTTTCTGGGGTTGGGGTGCTGTCGGTATTTGGTGATAAGCTGAACATTTTCAAACAAGTTGTCCAGGCGTAGGCGATGACACAGTCAGCAAACATAACAGTCAGGAAGGGGAGTGAGGAGAACAGGGTACCTATCTTGGGAGCTTACTAGATTCAATTTAAAGGTGCAATAATGAAAGATAAAAATTTATTTCATTATCGCCAATGATAAATTATCTGAGACCACACAAGCAGATGCGCCACATAACTCCACGGCATATTAATGAAACAGAAAATTTTAATGCAACAGAAACAATCTTGCCTTTTATTTTTACAGCACCAGCCAGTGAATATCTCTTTCAAAATGGAATGCCAGTAAACATCCATCGCAGAGCTTAGTCCTTATTGTGTCTACTTGCCTTACAATTGGGCCTGTCTTGTTAGTGAATGAATCACTTGGCCACAGCTGATGAGAAAACTGAGTGGATCCCACAGAAAGCACGCTGCATTATGTAACAGCGTAAATAAAGCAAATTAGTGAAGCATAATTTTTTTTAAACTGAACTGTTTTTTTTAAAAAAGAAACATCAAACGGTTCTCCTTCACTACGGGAGCAGCTTTCATTTTTTGAAAAATGAATATATAAACTTTTCCCTTCAGTGGGAGGAAGATGATCATTTAGTAGAATCTTTGTATGTGTTGTGATGATGAGAAGTAGTATGATGATGGAATGAATGTCAATGAAAAGGACAAAGAACTCTTTGAGAGCCATCCAAGTTGCTAGGCAATTGCACAGCGAACACTATAAACTTCAGCTAGGCAGCGCTCTTAAAAAAAAGCACCTTCATTTTATGCCCGATGCATTACACGTGGGGCTCTTAAGTTTAATTCAGCTTTCATATAAAATAGAATCAAAGGTCCAATTGTGCAATTTCAAACAACTCCATTTTCAATAGTTTGAAACCAATCTGTTAACTAAAATTATACGGTGGGGTACAACCCAGAAATACATTTAAATCACCGACAAAAATTGAAATATGTTCCAGATTATTTCTGAAAGATTGAATTGGCTGGTGCTCTTTTCCCTTCGGAAAGAGACAGCTGAGCCAATAGAGGTCTTCACAATTATGAAGTTGTTTTTTAAACGCGATAGAGATCGGGCAGATGGTTCTACATTCAGGTGAAACCAGAATGAGGGGCCTTGGATTTAATATAGTCATCAAAAAATCCAATGGGGAATTCAGGAAAAAAAAACCCTTTAGTCAAGAGGATGGTGAGAACATGAAACTTCTCACAGGGAGCAATTGGGGTGAACAGTATTTAAAGGGAAGCTGGACAAACACATGAGGGAAAAAGAAATGGGTAGTTATTCTCAGAGATAATGGGAACTGCAGATGCTGTAGAATCCAAGATAACAAAGTGTGAAGCTGGATGAACACAGCAGGCCAAGCAGCATCTCAGGAGCACAAGAGCTGACGTTTCGGGCCTAGACCCTTCATCAGAGAGGGAGATGGGGAGAGGGAACTGGAATAAATAGGGAGAGAGGGGGAGGCGGACCGAAGATGGAGACAAAAGAAGATAGGTGGAGAGAGTATAGGTGGGGAGGTAGGGAGGGGATAGGTCAGTCCAGGGAAGACGGACAGGTCAAGGAGGCAGAATGAGGTTAGTAGGTAGGAAATGGAGGTGCGGCTTGAGGTGGGAGGAGGGGATAGGTGAGAGGAAGAACAGGTTAGGGAGGCGGGGACTAGCTGGGCTGGTTTTGGGATGCACTGGGGGAAGGGGAGATTTTGAAGCTTGTGACATGACCATCATGGGCCTCCTGCAGTGCCACATCCAACTTCACACTTTGTTATCTTGGGTAGTTATTCTGATAGGTGAGATGATGATACTGTGCGAGTGGGGCGGGGTTGGCCTGTGTGCAGTATAAATACCAGCATGGAGCAGTTGGGTCAAATGGCCTATGTCTGCGCTATTAATAAGACACAGTTGTCAAGTACCTAAGCCATTTTGTACTACATAGAAACTGTTGTTTATTTTTAAATGTATCATTACAGATTTGCACTTTCTCTTCATCTTCACTTAGCATTCACTGAGAACGTTTAATCCAATAAATTCAACATCTGGCAATTCTTTCTTAAGGCAAAGTGAGTTACTTTATACCATAAAATGAATTTATTTTCTTCATGAAAGATTTGGATTGCAGCCCACACCTAAGACAAACAGCCATTGAGAATAATAATATCATGTGCCAAATGGACATTTATAGCATTAAACAATAAAAAAAACTTCATGTTGATTTGTGCTGGAAAAGTGATTTAATTAAAGGGATTTAAATTAAGTTCTACTTAATTTAGTTGGAAATAACTACATACTAGGTCAACTTATTCTGTTGTAGGCAAGAAGAATCAATGGACAAATTATTCACAATTAGGCTGAATGTCCATCAATGAACAGAGAGGGAAGTGGTTGGGCAGGTGCAGCCTGCAGGTCCTGACCATGATCCCCTGCTACTATAGTGTAGTTGGACAATTCTTGCATGCCTCTATAAGGCCATAGCCAATGATGATTGGGGAAGGTGTAGGTTTGGGGTGTCCTTCCTTTTTCCTTCACTCACCACTGCTTTCTGGGGCTGCCAATGTGGTAGTGAAGGGTTCCGAAAGCTCCCTTAAAGCGGGAGAAGGCGGAGTCCACAGGTGTCTGCCTGCTGGAGTCCCCAGTCATGTTTGAGGTCTTCAGCATGCCTGGTCCAATCTATGTGCCAGCTTTGCCCCATTATAATGTATCTTGTCACTTCCTCTAGTGTTGAAGCACTGCTCCTTTTCTGTGGCTGCTAGGATTTTTTGAAGATAATAAAATGTGAGGCTGGATGAACACAGCAGGCCAAGCAGCACCTCACTGCGAAGCCTCTTCCAGGGATGCCTAACCTGAAGAAGTTACCCTCCTCCCTCCGGAAAGATGCTGCTTGGCCTGCTGTGTTCATCCAGCCTCACATTTTATTATCTTGGAATTCTCCAGCATCTGCAGTTCCCATTATCTCAGGATTTTTTGAATCCTCTCCATGTGCAGACTTCCTCTGGTAAGGAACATTCACTACCTAATGCACAGCTTCTGATTCAAAGCAAAGGTGACCTAAGGATGGCTGCCATCTGGAGCGACAATAGGGAATGTAAGTCCCGAATTTCCACTGGAATTTTGCCCTGAAGGAAGGCCAAAGAAAGGGCTTTATTGCAACTTCCCTAATCTTTGTAAACTGAGCCACAGGCCTGAATAGAAGCAAAGGCTTAGGTGCCCCAAATATTCACCAGTTAGTAGGCTAGTAGACCTTCCCTTTTTAGGGTCACAATTGGCCTATTCTCTGAATTCCTGATCCAAAGCCCATTTTTGGCTTTTGCAACAGATGTTGCAACTAGAATATACCAAAATAAAATCACCTCAATCAGGTTCAATTGAGTTGCATTTGTTCCACGCTTGTCCCTCTACAGTGCAAATCTGTAATGATACATTTAAAAATAAACAACAGTTTCTATGTAGTACAAAATGGTTTAGGTACTTGACAACTGTGTCTTATTAATAGTGCAGACACAGGCCATTCGACCCAACTGCTCCATGCTGGTATTTATACACACAGGCCAACCCCGCCCCACTCCCACAGTATCATCATCTCACCTATTAGAATAACTACGCAAGATAACAAAGTGTGAAGTTTGCATTGACACAAAACCATGTGCACTGAAGGCAACTCATATCTGCTTGAATTTATCCAGCACCTTCAACCTGGAAAAATGTCCAAAAGTGCTTCACAGGAACATTGTCAGGTATAATTGACACCACAGCACATTAGCACATATTGGTGAAGTAACCTGTAGCTTGGTCAGAGAAGTTGGTTTTGAGGACCATCTTAAAGGAAGTAAGAAATGAAGAGGGTTAGGGACAGAATTCCAGACTTTAGAGGCTAGAGCACTGTTTAAAACACGCATAATTGATGTAACAAAGATGGTTCCACTTCAAAAGGGAGATGTAAACAACAGCTAGAGATATATAATAAACATCAATAGTTTATACTTGTACTGCTTGTGGTTGCTTCTGCTGAGAAATCTGCTGTCATGTTATTGTCCCATACCAACAAGAGGAGAAACATTTACGGAGTGATTAGAGGGTAGAATTCCCTACCTCAGGGAATTATTGAGGTGTTGAGTATGGTTGCATTTGAGAGGAAGCTAGATAAACATGAGAGGCAGAATTTAACAGACCACTCCACTGGCAGATTTGCAGTTGGAGACAGCCTGTTAAATTACTCGGGTGTCTCCCCGAGAGCCCTCCTACCCGTTTCTGGTCTGTCCTCAATTTTATTGCAGGCCAAGCTTGGCAAAGGGTTGAAAATTCCTCTTTCTATTCAATTCTTCCCATGAGGGTGAAAGGAGTAGAAAGATATGCTGATACCATGGGATAAAGGACGATCCTGTGGAGAATCAACAATGGCAATGAATTTGTGGACTGAATGACTCGTTCCCGTTTCAGTGCAATCTAGTCCTTAATCTAAATTAGAGAGAAAAAGCAACAGACCTGTCCATCCTGCAAGGCAGCGGCAGTAGCCAGTGGTGGCATGACAACCATCAGCATGACTGCAGTCACAACGCTCACTGCAGTTAATTCCATAGGAACCATCCTGGCAATCAAACAAATGCACCCTCATGATTACGTTGCAAAAATAAACAAACGTACACATCACAATCGACCATGTTAACAATACTGCGTTATTCACACAAAAGTTGGTAGAAATCTGGAACTCTCTCCCCACAAAAAAGCTGTCACAGTTGGAGCTCAACTGAAATTTCAACATGAAGGCTGATGGACCTTTGTTTCGTAAGGACATCAAGGACTCCAGGATCAAATTGGTTAGTTGGAGTTAAGATACAAAGTTGGTGTTTCGGAATTGAAACAGTGGAACAGGCTTGAGTGTGATTTGGAACAGAAGACCAAACTCCATACAAATCAACCATAATCTTCAGCACTTTAAGTTACTACAGTTAGATAGATTAGAAAACTTGGCTTATTTCACCACTGGGCTTCAATGTATTTTTTTTCAGCTTCTGCCCTTTATGGTGGGCCAGATCTGAACACAGCCTGTTGATAATTGATAGTTCGTGTCATAGCAATTTGCACTCAATGGTAAGGGGCAAGCAAAGGTTAAATATCCCACTACTTCTTCCCCAGAAAAATAATACTTGCATGCTCCTGTTTGCTCCATTTCAGATGCATGTCCCTCAGCTAGATCAGGGGCTTTCAATTCTGGAAGGTAGCTAGAAGCATCGACATGAACTATGACTGAACTTCAGTGGGTCTGAGGTCTAACTAGCCTATACACTGTAAGTAGACAGCACATCTTAAATTACAGGGATCAAGGTACCATCTAATTTCCATTTTATGATAACTGGTGTCCTGGATACTTCGAAATTGATGGGCTTTGGTGAGAAGGCAAAAAAACAAAGTGGCAAGAAAAGTTATTATGCAGCAGGATCAGACAGATAGATGGGTGACTGTCAGGAAATGTAAGAAAGTAGTTCCAAACTCCCCAGTGGCTATTCCTCTCTCAAATAGTTATTTAGTTTTTGTAAGTTTTTTTTCAGTTGAGCGGGAAAGTCTCTCTGAGGAAAATGGAAGGGCCAGTCAGTTATTGGACACTTGGAATGATTCTCATGTTAGGTAGCGTTTGACAAGATTTAATAGAATTATTGTTATAGAGGACTCTCCTGTTAGGGGCATAGGCAGGCAATTTTGTGGCAGTGAGGGTAAATTTAGGATGGTTTGTCCTGATGCTAGGATTAAGGATATTTCTAAACATTTGAAGCATACCATTAAGGGTGAGGTTGAGAAGCCAGAAGTCATTGTACACATTGGTAGGAATGACATTTTTGGGGAAAAGATTAAAGCAATACAGAATAGATTTAAGAGGTTAAGGAGAAGATTAAAAAATAGAACCTTAAAAGGCAGTAATTTCTAGTTTACTCCCAATGCCAAACTCAAACAAGGGAAGGAACTAATAATTAAAGGAGATAAATCAATGACAAGAGATGTATTGTTCAGGAACTCAGATTTTTGGGCAATCGGATTGTCTTTTGGGATATAACGTACCTATTCAAAAAGGATGAGTCTAACCTAAGCTGGAAAGGGGCCAATATCTTAGCAGGGAGATTTGATTATTCTCTTAAGGAACACTTTATACTGATAGAGAAGGTGAGTGGAGGAATTCTAAGTAGGAGCGTAAATGGAAGGATTGATGGTGTAAATTCTGAATGTGAGGAGAGCACGTCAATTAGAAAAGAAAAACAAGAGGGAGTCAGAGTATGTAGTAACTCTGAAGAGCTAAGCTGTATTTAATTCAATGCAAGGGGTCTAACAGGAAAGGCTGATGAACTCAGGGCATGTTTAAGAACATTGACTTGGGACGTCATGGCTATTGCAGAAACTTGGCTGAGAGATGGAAAAAACTGGTAGTTGTGTTCTGGGTTATAGACGCTATGGGAAGGATAGAGTAGGAGGCAAGAAAGGAACTGGGTTTGGTGTATTTGATTAGAGGGAAATTAAGAAACACATATGTAGGGAGGCCTCAGATTTATGTGAGCATAATAGGGTTGCAATAATGGGAGATATTAATTATCCAAACATTGACTGGGACTACCATAGTGCTAAAAGTTTGGATAGGGAAGAATTTGTCAAATGTGCTCAAGAAAATTTTCTTTGTCAATATGTGGATGCTCCTACCAGAGAAGGAGCAAAACTAGAGCTTCTTTTGAGCAATAACGCAGGGCAAGTGACTGAGGTAAAAATGGGGGAACACTTTTGGCCTAACTATCTTAATTCTATTAGTTTCAAAATGGTTAAAGGAAAGGAAAGGCCTTCCATAAAAGTTAAAGTTTGTAATTGGATTAAGGCAAGTTTTAATGGTACGAGATGAGAACTTTCAAAAGTTGACTGGAGTAGACTGTTCACAGGTAAAAGGATGTCTAACAAGAGACAGGTGTTCAAGAGTGTGATGACAAGAGTTCAGAGGCATTTTGTTCCTGTTAGACTGAAGGGTAAGCTGGTAAGATTAAGGAACAATGGATGAATAAAGGTATTGAGATTCTAGTCAAGGATCAAAAAGAATTTTTTTTAGATACAGACAACTTGGTTCAATTGAATCTCTTAATTAATATAAAAAGTTTAGGGGCATTCTTAAGACAGAAATCAGGAAGGCAAAGAGCGGCTATGAGATTGCATTGGCAGATAAGATTAAGGATGATTGATAGAGATTCTACAAATACATTAAAAGTAAGAGGGTAACTAGAGAGAGTGAAGGGCCTCTTAAAAGTCAAGGAGATTGTGTTTGTGTTGAACCCCAGGATATGGGAGAGGTACTAAATGAACATTTTGCATCAGTTTTTACTTTGGAGAAAGAAATGGAGACTAGAAAATGTAAAGAAATAAGCTTTTATGTCTTAAAAACAGTTCACATTACAGACAAAGTTTAGGAGGTCTTACAATATAATATAAAGGTGGATAAATCTCTAGGACGTGATCTAATGTATCCCAGAATGTTGTGGGAAGTAAGGAAGGAAATTGAGACCCCTTGCGGAAATATTTGCATCATCTATAACTACGGGTGAGGTGCCTGATGACGAGAGAGTGGCTAATGTTGTACCTTTGTTTAAGAAAGATTGTAAGGAGAAAACGGGGAACTATAAACCAATGAGCTTGACTTCAGTTGTGGGTAAATTGTTGCTGGTGATGATAAAAGATAGGATTTATGGACATTTAAAGAAGCAAAAATTGATTAGGGATAGTCAGCATGGTTGTGTTTGAGGAAACCAAGTTCATGAGACATAGATAATAAAATGTGAGGCTGGATGAACACAGCAGGCCAAGCAGCATCTCAGGAGCACAAAAGCTGACGTTTCGGGCCTGGACCCTTCATCAGAGAGGGGGATGGGGAGAGGGAACTGGAATAAATAGGGAGAGAGGGGGAGGCGGACCGAAGATGGAGAGTAAAGAAGATAGGTGGAGAGAGTATAGGTGGGGAGGTAGGGAGGGGATAGGTCAGTCCAGGGAAGACGGACAGGTCAAGGAGGCAGAATGAGGTTAGTAGGTAGATGGGGGTGCGGCTTGGGGTGGGAGGAAGGGATGGGTGAGAGGAAGAACCGGTTAGGGAGGCAGAGACAGGTTGGACTGGTTTTGGGATGCAGTGGGTGGGGGGGGAAGAGCTGGGCTGGTTGTGTGGTGCAGTGGGGGGAGGGGACGAACTGGGCTGGTTGAGGGATGCAGTAGGGGAAGGGGAGATTTTGAAACTGGTGAAGTCCACATTGATACCATTAGGCTGCAGGGTTCCCAGGCGGAATATGAGTTGCTGTTCCTGCAACCTTCGGGTGGCATCATTGTGGCACTGCAGGAGGCCCATGATGGACATGTCATCTAGAGAATGGGAGGGGGAGTGGAAATTGTTTGCGACTGGGAGGTGCAGTTGTTTTTTGCGAACTGAGCGGAGGTGTTCTGCAAAGCGGTCTCCAAGCCTCCGCTTGGTTTCCCCAATGTAGAGAAAGCTGCACCGGGTACAGTGGATGCAGTATACCACATTGGCAGATGTGCAGGTGAACCTCTGCTTAATGTGGAATGTCATCTTGGGGCCTGGGATAGGGGTGAGGGAGGAGATGTGGGGGCAAGTGTAGCATTTCCTGCGGTTGCAGGGGAAGGTGCCGGGTGTGGTGGGGTTGGAGGGCAGTGTGGAGCGAACAAGGGAGTCAAGGAGAGAGTGGTCTCTCCGGAAAGCTGACAGGGGTGGGGATGGAAAAATGTCTTGGGTGGTGGGGTCGGATTGTAAATGGCGAAAGTGTCGGAGGATGATGCGTTGTATCCGGAGGTTGGTAGGGTGGTGTGTGAGAACGAGGGGGATCCTCTTAGGGCAGTTGTGGCGGGGGCGGGGTGTGAGGGATGTCGAGAACGCCCTTGACCGCGTCTCCCGTATTTCCCGCCACACATCCCTCACACCCCGCCACCCCAAGCCGCACCCCCATCTACCTACTAACCTCATCCCACCTCCTTGACCTGTCCGTCTTCCCTGGACTGACCTATCTCCTCCTTACCTCCCCACCTATACTCTCTCCACTTATCTTCTTTTCTCTCCATCTTCGGTCCGCCTCCCCCTCTCTCCCTATTTATTCCAGTTCCGTCTTCCCATCCCCCTCTCTGATGAAGGGTCCAGGCCCGAAACGTCAGCTTTTGTGCTGCTGAGATGCTGCTTGGCCTGCTGTGTTCATCCAGCCTCACATTTTATTATCTTGGAATTCTCCAGCATCTGCAGTTCCCATTATCTCTTCATGAGACATAGTTTGAGTTTTTTGAGGACGTTACCAAAAAGGTTGATGAAAGCAGAGCAGTAGACATCATTTATTTGGATTTTAGTAAAGCCTTTGATAAAGTTCTGCTTGGTAAACTAATTAGTAAAGTTAGGTCATATGGGATTCAGGGTAACCTTGCCAATTGGATGTATAATTGGCTTAATGGCAGGAGACAGCGAGTAATGGTCAAGGGTTGTTTTTCAGACTGGAGGCCTGTGACCAGCAGTGTTCCACAGGGATCGGTTCTGGGTCATCTTTTGTTTGTCATTTATATAAATGATTTGGATGAGAATATAGAAGGCATTAGTAAGTTTGTGGATGACACCAAATTGGTGGCATTGTAGACAGTGAAGGAGGGAGCATTGCTTCAGCATGCCAATGGCCTGCTTCACCACATTTCTGGTGGCTCCTTTGCTTCTTACCCTTGTATGGCCACATGTGGATAATAAAGCAGTATACACTTCCGGTATACAGTTGAGTGACCTATCAAAGTTCATTGTGGCCTGCTGCACTTTCCATTGTGTTGTCATGCAGCTATTCCCACCATGAGCTGAGGAGGAGAAAGAAGATGTTGAGGAAGAGGAGATGGCAGAGGAGGTTGTATCCTGGGGCTCTTCACTCTGAATGGATTGTGCAAAAATGCTTGTTCAGAATTCCATTCTCATTTGACAACTTCCCCTTACCACCATGGCTCCCTCCATTCCCTACTACTACATTCATCTGAGGTGCCCTATCATACCTGGCCCCGGCCAACATCAAAAACATTTCTATGAACAACTTTATCCAGCAACACATTGAATGACACAAACAGAACTGAATGGATCGCTTTCATCCTTTCCCATAGGTTCTGTCTTGCATGTACTCTACCTATTCTGGTGCTCGTCGAATGTACTGCCCTAGAATTGCAATATTGTTAGTGAGGGCTTTTGAATTTCACTGGGGAAGACTGAAAGTGTCACGCTCAAATAGTTCCAAACCGTGAGGGTCTAGCTTCAGACTTCACCATATCAGTAAGGACAGCTGGATGGCTGAGAGACAATTGCAAGAGGCAGAAAATAGACTGAGCCTAATTCCTTCCCAAAAGCATTGGTGTAAATGTTTTAATGAGAGAAAGAAAAAACATTAAGAAATGTTAGAATGTACAATTATCAGAAGCAATTTTGTAGACACAATAATTAGATGATAAAGAATTTTTTTTAAGTTTGCAGAATCAAGTTACATCAATTTCTTTTCTCATTCATCTGTTATAACTAGTATTAGTTTTGAATGTAATAAAATTAAACATTTGATTGCCACCAAAGTTCTAAATGTAAAGTGGATATTTCACATGAAAATTGAATCCATACTGTAAATGTTGACGTTCTTGGGTCCTCTGGATTATTACAACAATTTTCAGCTCAGGATGGGATGTGTTGCTGGTTACCTGACATGGATGTTCACAATTATCTCCTCGCCATCCTGCCAGACAGGTGCAGGTTCCATCCAGTGCATTACAAGCTCCTCCATTGGCACAGCGACAAGTTGAATTACAGCCAAGTCCCCACTTACCACGAGGGCAGGGAATGGAACAATCTACTCCATGCCAACCTGTGAGTGCCAAAACAATAATGGTTTACACCGTGAATAGCAACTCCATGCCCAGGATACCAATAAAAGTCAATGTAGTACAACAAATAGATTTGTCTGGTCAAGTGTTGTAATGACAGTTGTTTTAATATCCAGAAAATGCAACCTTCATCCATTCTCTGAAGATAATTGTCTCCTTTCCCTACCTCTCCAACTATTATGACAACTTGTATTACTTAATATAGTAGAATGTCCCAGAAGGCTTTTAGGGCCACAATCAAGTTTGACATGGAAGTTTAAAGGATAGATTAAGACTGAAACTTTGTCAAAGAGGTAGATTTTTAGTGTGTGTCTTAACAGAAGAATGAGAAAGAGAGAGGTGACAGACTTAGGGAGGGAATTCCAAATCTTGGTGCATAGCTAGCTGAAGGAAGGCCCCAAAATACCGACCTTAGTTGCAAAATTTAAAAATTTATGATTTACAACTTACAAATTTGAGGCAAAAACTAAAGTAATTAAATGGGAGTAAATATGGATCGATCTAGTTCAATGTAAAGTTTCTTTCATACTTTCTTGATGAAAATCCTGAGTCTCTTTACTGTGGAGGATCTTCATCACATGGTCTACACATTCCAAGAGTAAGGTTCACTGTTACTTTTACAAGAGGCAACTGGGAATGCAGACTAAGTGTCCATTGCCAACAACACCCACATCACAAGAACTTCTTGTGATGTGAGTGTTGTTGGCAACGGACACTTAGGTTGAATGAGAATGCAGGCTGGAGTTGGGTATGGTCAAAAAGAATTTGATGCAGGTTTAATCCAGCATAATTGCCAGGAATTTTTTTTTTGATAATACAGAGTTTCTTCAGTTTCTGAAAAAGGATCTCAAAGAGTACTCAAAGTCAGGTTTAAACAGCAGTGAGCATGCAATTGCTTCCACTGGCAGGACAGTAGTAACCGAAGGACACAGATTTAATGTCAACAAAATCAATGTAAACAGACAATAGGAGAAATTTTCTTTTATACAATGTGTTGATGTGATCTGGAATGTGTGTGCTTGAGGGGGCGCTGGAAGCAGATTCAACAGTAACTTCCAAAGGGAGACTTGATAAATACTTAGAAAGGAAAATAACTGTAGCTTTATAATTAAAGAACAGTGGAGTGGAACTGATTGAAAAGATCTTTCAAGAAGCCCAGCTTAGTTGTGAACGGCTGAATGGCCTTCTCCTCTGCTTCTCATCTCCTTAAACCTTAGAGTGTACTTGCCACATTGAACAACAATTTCTCTCCCATGTTGTGGTATAGGCTTCTTTGTGGTATAGATCATCATTGTGGGATTAATCACAGACAACTGCGAAAATGCATTACCCCTGATATCCCCAAAAACCTATGAATCACAAATCTAACAATCTGGTTTGTTTGGGAAGGCAAATAGTCTCTCAGAATAAACAGTTTGGTTTTTTGCCCTGCAAACTTTTCCTTTACGGATATTAATTCAATTTCTTTTCAAAAGTTGCTTTTGAATCTGCCTGTAATGCCCTTTCAGGGGGCGCATTCTAGATCACCACAACTCATTGGACTAAATTAGATTGCATGAAGATCAGGTGAGTATAGGATACAGATTGAAATGAAGCAGGCTCCCCCCCCCCCCCCCCCCCCACCCCCAACACCTCTTTCTAAGTATCAGGGTAATGTAGTGAAGTTATAAGGACCCTGGGACCAAGGAACAATATGCCTTCAAAAAAAGTGGCTGCCAAAGATAAATGAACAAATTTCTTATGAATGCTTTAACTTTATTTAGAAAACAATGGAGTTCCTTTCCCTTAACCTATTTACCTACAGTTCCATTTACACAGAAATTTGGGGTCTGGAATGTGAACCCCTCATATCAATGTCAGGGCACAACAATAAGAGCATTTCTAGCACTAGTTTTCAACACTACATTCCCAGAGTTGGTTGAGCTAAAGTACAATTCTTGTGTAAAATAGGAATTGGATTAAAATGCATTATTTGTCTCCCAGGAACGGGAATGATAGTGAGACAACCTGATTTGATTTCTTCCCACACACTCTGATCTGTAAGGCAAGTTTTCAAGTGTTAGTACTCTTACCTACTTTAGTGAGCCAGTAAAAACAAAACATACAAGTGTCAATGTCCTTGCACGGGTCAATAGTGGTTCTATTCAGTTGTAGTGCGGGCTGACCTACACTGGCTCCTGGGCCCACCAAAGCCTCAATATTAAAATTCTCTTTCTTGTTTTCAAATCTGATCGTTCCACCTTTATTGGCCATTGCCTTCAGCTGCCAAGGTTCTAAGCTCTAGAATTCCCTCCCCTAAACCTCTTTATCTCTCTTCTGTTTAAAGGTAATTCTTGCTTTCAGTCACCTGTCCAAATATTTCATACAGTCTTCGCATCTGTGAAGATCCTTGGGGAGTTTGTTACATTAGAGGTGCAATTAAAATGCAAGATCAAGGCATAGCAATATACAATGCAAAAGCAGCCAAACACGTGTGTTTAGCGTGGGAGACTGCTGCCTGTAATGTTGACTGTTCCTTTAAAATTCTCAAAGAGCTGAAGAAACATAGCGCAGTAAAATATATTTCCTGATTTCCATCTCAGATATTACAGAAGTTCCCTTACCTGCCTTACAGGTGCACGAGCCATCTATAGGTGAGCAGACTGCTCCATTTTTACAGTCACAGGAAGAGGAACAGTTGACTCCATTGGTACCAACAGGACAAGGAATCGAGCAATCAGATCCCTGTGATACAATGGATGTTTCAATTGATAGGCAATGATAGCTAAATCATCTAAATAAGGAAGACATTCTAAAAAGATGGAAGTGGTGGTTATTCTGGAATTAGGTACTAATTGCTAGGAGAGATAAAAAATTATGGATTGCTTCAAATCCCTTTTTTTCTGTCATGAATATCTCTTAATAAGATGAATATCAATGAAGTATTGAACTGACTGGAACTCAGGAAACAGAACACTCAGGGTGACCTAATAGAGGGCTTTTAAATTATAAAATTGTTCATAAAGGTAGACACAGGGATGGTGATTCCATTTGTAAAGCAGAGCAAACCCAGCACAAAGCAGGCACCACAACTATAAGTCATTCACTAATCAATCCAGTAGGGAATTCAGGAGAAACCTCTTTACTCGGAGAATGGTGAGAATGAGAAACACACCACCACAGGGACTGATTGAACTGAATAGTATCTGTGCATTTATGGGGAACTTAGATGAACACGAGGGAGAAAAGAGACTGAAGGACACCCTGATCAACTGAGATGTAGAGGAGTTGGTCAGGGTCTTACATGCATCATTAACACCAGAATGGGCCACTTGGACTGAATGGCCCGCTTCTGAGCTTTCTGGAAGGTCAGCACAGGGAGCAGATGTGAGAAATTTTAGTCAGCTGTTCTTCTGCGATGAAAAGGCTTGTCAACATTGAGGTTGCTTATTGTGGAACAAGACGGGTTAGCAGAAACGAAAAGGTTAAACTGCCTGTCAAACATGGTGTAATTTAAAGAAAAGAAAGAGCTTCACATAAATCCTTGGCAGCATAAACAAGTCCTGTTACCTTATACCCCGGGGCACAGATGCATTTGCCAGTTACGCTGTCGCAGTCAGCCCCATTTTGGCAGCTGCAGATTTGATGACAAGATACACCATAAAATCCAGGGGCACATGTCTCATTGCAGTATAACCCAGACCATCCAGGTTTACATGTACACTCGCCAGACATGGGGTGACAGCTGGTAAGAGAGGATAAAAGGCGCCTTAGTCTTTTGCAGCATAGCGATTAGCCTTATGAGCACAACTGTTTCACTTAAAACACTTGTTATTGTTTCCTGCCAGTCTCTGCTCTTGTTAATCACTCCGACAGAGAGGGGCTATGTCACTTTCAATCTTTTTTAAGCAAACCATTTCAAATGTCCCAAAGTTATAGCTTACCACACTGTCAGTGATGAGAAGCAAAGGTGTACAGGGTAGAAAGATTTCTCTGAATTAGAATCACAGTTAATAGTTATTACCTCTACAACCTCCTCCCATCCCACAACCCTCTGAGATCTATATGTTCCTCCAGTCTGGCCTCTTAGAAATGCCTGATTTCCTTCGCCTTTCCATTGGCAGCCATGCCAAAGCACTAAGATCTGGAAATCCTTCCGTGGCTGTCTATGATTCTCTCTCTCCCCCTATATGATGTCCTTTAAAACATACCTCTTTGACTGTACAGACATAAAACATAAATGCCAGAGCTGGCCAGGCTGCTATTCAAGCTTGTAATGAGATCATGGCTATGAAAGCTCTACTTTCATGTCCTATTCAATATCACTCAATCCCTTAATGTCCAAAGCATTCTCCACAGTCCCAAATAAAACAAAGGGCTTGTTGTTCCATGATTTAAAATTGCATTAATGGACCCTACTTCAAATTTTGGTTTGATCACACTCCTGTAAAGCGCCTTGAAACACTGAAGACTCCATTTAAATGCAAGTTGTTGTTGTGCTACAATTGAGTCTTAGCAGGTGTTAAAAGAGGGAACGCTGAAGATAAAATGGGATGGGATATGATGCCTTTATGGTTAGATAATGTGCCAACTATTACCCTCCTGGCTTAAATAAGAAAGGTAGATGCTCTGGCACAGCATTAATGACTCAGCTAAAGGGTCAGAGAGAAATCCTCCAACTTGCATTTAAATAGTGATAATGGGAACTGCAGATGCTGGAGAATCCAAAATAACAAAGTGTGAAGCTGGATGAACACAGCAGGCCAAGCAGCAAGTCAGGAGCACAAAAGCTGACGTTTCAGGCCTAGACCCTTCTTCATCTCCGATGAAGGGTCTAGGCCCAAAACGTCAGCTTTTGTGCTCCTGAGATACTGCTTGGCCTGCTGTGTTCATCCAGCTTCACACTTTGTTATCTTGCATTTAAATAGAGTCTTCAGCATTTTAAGGCACTTCGCAGGGGTGTGATCAAACAAAACTTTTTTCACTCACTGGCTTCATCTTTTCCAACATACAATGGAATGGGGAGACTTGGGAGGAAACATTGAGTCCGAACGCTTGAATCTTTGTGATGCAGACTAGACATGCAGCAGCCAGTTTTTCCCTCCTGTTAGTTTTACACCCAACAGCAAACACAAATGAAACAATATACGACATAGCTCTGCAATATTAAAGCTTCAACAATTCTGATAATTTTCAGAATATCTTGACTTGCCATTTTAACAGAATTGTCAACCAAGGCACATTCTATAACTTCATTAAAATAACAAGGTAAACAAAGTCAATCCAATGATTGTTTACCCAAAACTGAGTTTGAAGAAGCTGGTTGTGTATTTATCACTGGTGAGCATCATGACAGAAATCGATAAATCTAGGCAGATATAATGGGAAAGAAAGAGAGAAAGGATAAGGGAGGGAAGGAGAGAGAAAGGGAAAGAACGAGACAGAGAATGTCCTAGTACATGAATCTGTGATTTTTTAAACTCAGATCCAAAATATGAAATCACACGCCCTCACCTCATATTCCAGCTATGTCCATCCTCTCATAAACCAAGTCTAAAGATGAGGGCATAAGCCATCAGTAAGCCTAACTTGAGGGCATGCTTTATGTGTTATAGGCAGTAAACACATCATTAGTGCTATGGAACAGCATCTTGGAGCCAAGAACAAAGGCTGGGCTGATGTAGGGGAGAATTCCAGGTAGGGTTTGGAGGAGAATAGGTCATCTCTGATCCATGGGCCCAAAACAAAATATGAGTGAAGCCATTATGAAAACTCGTTAAAAACCTATCTCACTGATTGTTACAGAGACTCAGTTCCTTGACTCTACAGCATATTTTGCTTGATGCCTTTTCTATGCTTATTTATTCAGCTGCTGGTTCCATCTTGGCCTACCCCATCCCCTCCCCATTGCCACCATTGGTTAGGATGAGAAAATTATTTAAAAGCTTTGTGGGCAAAACAATGCTTGTCCCATGCACAATCATACCTCTTTAAAATTTACCCTAACCATTTTGCCCTGATTATTGTAAGTAAACACATATTTTTCCTTTCTAGTCTATTAACTGTAATCAAGGATGGACACTACCATATTGCTGAAAAACCAGAACAGATTTCCAACATGCAAAAATTAAGTGCTGCATATCTGTAACTGCGCAAGATGGTATTTTTGAAGCAGTGCAATTGTTACTTTGAGATGGAGAGGTACCGAGAATCTTTGAGTTAATATTGTCTGACAATAGCTCTCTGCAGTCTGCTACAAATCTGTAGGTGCAGGGCAGCCAGAAACATCCAGAGCGAGTGAAGTGAAAACATCTCTCTCTTCTCCTCGCTCTCCTTTTGGGCAAAAAGACAGAGAAACCAAGAAAGTTTAAAAGAATTCTAACAAGAAAAGACCTACGCCCATCTGATCGACTATCAATGTGATGACTGGCTATTGCTTTATAGAAAACAGGGTGTCACCAATGCTGAAGTCAAAAGAAAGAGACAATTTAAACAACTTTTGTGATCTGGACTTTTGATTTGAAGAATGTTGTTCGCTGTCTATACTTTTCTTAGTCATACATATGTATTTGGGTTTTTTTAAAAAGAAAAGGCTATAGTTTAAAGTGCACAATAATAAATTAGTAATCCTTTCTTTACTCTGCCATTTGTTTAACTTAAATGTGTTATAATATTTTCTGTTAATGCCGAAACGTGATGAGAATTGCTTTTGTGACAGCAGTCACATAGACAAATTGATTACATTCATAGCCTAATTGGGATTCCATGCATTTTGTGATGGCTTGTGAAATAGTGGGGCATGGTTGTCAACACAATGTTCCTGTGAAGTCAAATCATTCCTCCTGCAATTTTCTACCGTCACTTTCTTGTTTTTGATAAGCACTCAGATCTATGTCCTTTCTGGGATAGGACCAAATAATAGGAAATCATACAACAGTTAACTAGAATTATTGGCTTGTGAAATGAGAGATAATGGGAACTGCAGATACTGGAGAATCTGAGATAACAAAGTGTGGAGCTGGATGAACACAGCAGGCCAAGCAGCATCTTAGGAGCTGACAATTTTGCTGTCAGGAATGATTTTGGATATGTTTTTGGATATGAAAATAATGACAGGTGCATGTACCAGATTCAAAAACAGCTTCTTCCCCACTGTTATCAGACTTCTGAATGGACTTCTCAAATTTTAAATTTAATGTTGATCTCATTCTTTATGTGCCTTCTGTGCAGCCATAATATTGTATTCCTCGCTCTGTTCTATTACCCTGATGCACTCTGTATGGTAATGATCTACCTGCACTCCATGCAAAGGCAAACTTTTCACTGTATATAGGTACATGTAACAATAATAAAATAAAAAAAATTACAACATATCCGATTCTTAAACATTTGACAGTCTAGATGCTGAGAAAATGATTCCATTGGCTGAAGAATTCAAGAATCTGAATCACCGTCTCAAGAGAAGGAATGGTTCATTTGGAATAGAGAGGATAAGGAATTTCTTTCCCTGAAGAGTTATGAATCTGGGAATTCTCTACCCCATAAGATTTTGGATATACAGTTATTGGATACATTTAAGATAGAAATCAATAGATTTGGTATTCAGAGAATTAAGCAATGTAGTGATACTGTGTGGGAGGCTGAATTACTGTTGAACGTCAGTCATGATCCTGTTGAATGGAACTGCAGGTTTAAGGTACTGGTGGACTTACTCCAGCTCTTATTTCTTATATGCTTAATGTTCCTTGGCAAGCTGGTCACAAAACATAATGTGCTCCAGCACGGGGACTGTAAAAATGACTCAGTTAATCAACTGGAAGCTTGAAACCAAGGCCAGTGTGTGTACAGAATTCATCATCAAGCCAGTAATTGGAGTTGACAGTACAGACTGGTCTTGAGAGACTATTGTTCTCAGTTGTGCTACCTGTTCAGTGGGCAGCTGTCCCACCTGAAATACCTCTCATGGAAGACCGCAGCTGTTTTAATCCATGCAAATATTTTATTCAGAGGTGGGGGCAGTGGAGGAGGGGGTGGGGAGGGCTATGGTGCTGAGATCAAGAATATCAACTGCTTCAACCACAACTCAACCATGGGCTGTCGCAAATGACTGTCCACAATGTATTTCAGTGAGCAGGCTAGCTCAATAGTAGTGAATAAATTGACCGTTCTTTACTTTTATAACCTTGCTCCATGTATTTTAATTATAGTTCTATGCTCTGACAATACCGAGAAACATTTCAGTTTTCACTTGTGAAATTGTTGTCTTGTACACTATTGCCCCCTTGAAGAATACATTTCACTCAGTTACTGACAGCTGAGAAACAGTGCTTTCAAGTTATTCAAGACTGATGTGCCTCCCTCTGAGAGCCCGATTTAGACATCATCCTGTTTGATAAATGACATTACACAGGGCTTCAGTGAAATCCAGCTGCTACATTCTGGCACCATGAGCTAAAATGGAAAATACAATACTATGTACAGACACAGACAAAAAAAATATACTGGATGACATACACATTTGCTAGTTCAGTTAAGAACACATTCATATATGCACATGTGTGCATCTTACATACACACAGAGAGAGAAATACAACAAAAACAGAGTAAGGTAGAGATCACGCAGAAACGGAGGAAAACAGGTAGAAAGAAACAAAAAGGTGTCAGAAAGAGAGAGACTAATAGAGAGAAAGAAAGCCAAACAGACAATAGTGACATAAAGAGATAGGCAGTGAGAAACAGAGGCAGAGAGAGGTGGAGAGACAGGGGAACAAAGAAATAGAAACAGAGACAGGGAGATACTGACAGATATAACAGAGTTGAAATTGCTCAGCTCCAGAGTCATTGGATCACATGGCTTAAATAAATTAGAACTTCATAATATTAATTGTATAATCAGGACAGTGCAGCATGGAGAGTTTCATCAGGGTGGTGTCAGCGGGAAATCAGAAGAGTGTTACATTGGGATATCGATCATAGGGAGTGAAATGCTATTTTTGCAGCCCCTGATTTTACTCCCATTGAAATCATTGACGGATATTAATGGGACACGAAAAATCAGCATTCCACCCAATCCTTGAGAAACTCAAGATTCATTTCTGAAGAAGGGACCCTGGACCTCAAAACATTAACTCTGTTTGCTCTCTGTAGATGCTGCCAGATGTGATGAGTTTCAGCTGCAATTTCTGTTTTTGTTTCAGATCTTCAGCATCAGCAACTCTTTGTTTTACTTATTTGACCCAGTTCTGTATATTTCCCTGCAATAAGATTGGTTAAACTATCCTTTGTATCTGCTTCTTAGCTGATCCTGACCAACATCTCCCAAAATATAAATAAGACAAAAGGAATTAGATGGACAGCCCTAGGCATGCAAACACCAAGATTTCAGAGCTGGAAAACTATATGTAATTCCATCTCCTGTGCCCATGCAGAGCAGAATAGCTTACAGAATTGTGGATGATTTAGGTATGCTCCTTATAAAGTGGCTCCAATAACCAGGGTGAAACTAACTAAGAACAAAATAACCAATTAACAGCACATTCAGTATCACGAACAATACTATATTGCAGCTTCAGTTTCAGGCCAGCAAGTTAGATAGAAAATGTACAGAAACTGCATTGGTGCCATTTGGCAGTTTTTGCATTCATTTTGATCCTTATTTCAGTGATGACATTGGTGTGATTGAATGGTCAAGTTCATAATATAGACATTCCAACGTTGTGTTTTTGCACTTTTAGCTGCGGTCCACTCACAGCTTACCTCAGTGTGGTCTCTGGATGGCAGGGACAGCTTTTGTCACAGTTGATTCCATAAACTCTGTTGGGACACATCCGAACCTCGCAGGAATCTCCTGTGAAGCCTGATTCACAGAGGCAAGCACCATTGACGTGGTAACACTCGCCTCTATTGAGGCAACTACACCTCTCAGCACAGTTTTCTCCATATGTTCCAAAGGAGCACTGATCCTGACACCTTGTGGGAAGTAACACACCATTGGAAAAATTAAATGACAAGCAAGGGCAAAGTTTTACATCTAGATGAAATTAACCTGGAGTTTACAGCAGAGATAAAGGCTTAATTGATCTATGCCGGAAAATATTCCCCACCTCATGCATCCTCCCACCCCTCTTCATTGCATCTTGTCGACATATGCTTCTACTATTTTCTCACTCATGCCTGTCTAATTTCCCCTTAAATGTATCCATTCGCCACACTGTCTAGAGAGGTTTCCTCCAACTAATTTATTCAAATGGCTAGTTTCTGTGTTGTAAATACCATGTAAAGTTATTCTTAAACAATTAAAGAATAGTGTTCCTAAACTACAGTGGAAATTTTGAGCAGCCATAAATCCATGTTTAGCATGGATGGCTAATGTACGTTGATTTAAAATAAAATTAGCTCTTTTCTTTAAATGGTAGTTAGTACAGTCAATTTTCCTATTTGAGCAATCTATTTACAGGCAGCAGGGTAAAATTACTTTGCCACTCAGATTCTAGCCTAATCATGACCATAACACAATGATGCACTTGTCAGTTGGCAACTGTTTTTGTCCAAGGCTCAAAATTTGGACAAAGCTTACTCTATATCTGTTGTGAATTAGAAAAAGCTCTGTGACATCGACCCTTTTTCTGCTGGGGTACAGTCTTAGACAATTTGACAGTAAGGTGATGGATTAATATCCTCACTGTCTAAAAGCACTAATGAGTTAATGTTTCAATACAGTCTTCAAGAAACAGAAGCATTTCCCACAAAGCAGATTAAACTGCAAATGCGTGCTGCCCTTTATTACTTACTGCATTCATTCCAAGATGTTTATCCATGTATAAACATTTTTACATTAATATTTTCAACAAATACTCAAAAGACCATGTTAAGAGCAAACCATTGTATCATTGTAGTAAATGTGACTGCATCTTATGAGTCTCTAAAATTCATTATCTCATTGTAATTATCTCAAACCAAATACACAATAAAAATAAATATCTTGGAGATTGACACATAGAGGTCTTATTCAAGACAGGAAAAGAACAAAAACATCATAAAGTGTGCACACCCTGTTAATAGACTAACTATTTTGGGCATGCATGGAGTAGTAGTAATTTTACAAAATGCTGCTATGATCAATGAGGGGAAAGTTTTCATAGCTCAGGGTTTCATTGTGTAACATAAGGTGAATGGAAGATCAATAATTCTGGATAAATGCTGCCTCTTTAACCAAATGAATCCATTTAATTTTTGGTGGCATGAAGTTCTGTGTAATCTATTTTCAGTTTGCTGCTGAAGGAGTCAAAGCTAATTTGCACAAAGTGAGTACCCACAAACAGCAACATGAAAACCACCAAAAATCTACTTTCACTGATGTTGATGTGTTGAAATAAATATCAGTAGGATAACAGGGAGAGTCACCTGTTCGTAGTTGAAATAGTAACCCAGAATCTTTTGATGTGCACCTAAGAAAGCATATAACAGAAAGTACATAACAGACCTCATCCAAAACGGGCGGCTCAGTGGTTAGCACTGCAGCCTCACAGCGCCAGGGACCCAGGCTCGATTCCAGCCTCGGGTGACTGTCTGTGCGGACTTTGCACATTCTCTCCATGTCTGAGTGGGTTTCCTCTGGGTGTTCCGGTTTCCTCCCACAGTCCAAAGATGTGCAGGCCAGGTGGATTGGCCATGCTAAATTGCCCGTAGTGTTTAGGGGTGTATGGGTTATAGGGGGATGGATCTGAGTGGGATGCTCCAAGGGGCGGTGTCGAATTGTTGGGCCGAAAGGCCTGTTTCCACACTGTAGGGAATCTAATCTAATCTAAAATACGGCAACTCTAACAATTAGTGCAATGCATCAATATTGCCACTGGAGTATCAACCGGAATTGTGTGCTCAAGTCTCTGGAGTGAGACTTGAACCCAAAACCTTCTGGCTCGGTCATTGAGACTGCTACCCACTGAGTCATGACTGAAACAAATATCTAACCTAAAGTTCATAAGCCCAATGGTTGCAGTAGCCAGATAATTAGCAGCATTGAAACGACATGACCACAGCACACATGGGTGGTTTTGCTGCAGAGCTTCAGCAATCTATTATCAAAAGCTGCAATGTTTGAATCATTTAATCATGAATCACTACATTAAAAGGAATAAATAGAAAGTTTTTTTGCATTTAAATAACCCAAACTTGTTTTTTTTGATCCATAATGTAATTTTAGATGAGTCATCTGGAACTAATTAAACACAAATGTTCATCCAACATCTGCTCTCTGCAAAGGAACAAAATACTTGACTTAACACTGAAAAGAGTAAGAATACAAAAACAAAATATATTGAGAAGTGCTTGCCTCACCACGAGGAGTGCAGCTGCTTAGAGAAGTATACCAGTGCCAACGCCTCAGGGTAATTAGCAATTGGCATTCAACACAGTTTGGCCAAAGGCACCAACATACCAACAATAAATTAGAATAAAAGCAAAAAAGCTTGTGATTAAATTAGATAGCAACAGCTCACTTCCTATGCAAGTTGAGAGAGAACTCAGATTTTTTTCTTTATCACTGATATAAGTCATTGTGCAACATGAACCATGTGCACTTAAATTTAAAAAATCTCTTGCTGGTTTTCAAATCCCACCATGGCCTCAGCTCCTTCGTATTTCTGTAACTTGCTCCAGCCCTCGCGTCCTCCTGGATATTTATGGTCCTCTAGTTATGGCCTTCTGTCCCTCACCTGCTTTCCATCAGTCCACCATCAGAGGTGCAGCCAACCGCCGCTGAGTCATAAGCAATGCAATTCCTTCTCGATGTCCCTCCATCACTTTCTGTATCCTTCTCTAAGCTATACTTTAAAACCTATCTCACTGACCAGGTTTATTGACTTGCCTAATATTTCCTCATGTTGCTCAGTGTCAAATTTTGCTTGGTAATATTCCTGAGGAATGCTTTGGGATTACATTAATGAGTCCAGTTTTAACTCTGTGTTAGTGAATAGTTTTTAATTCGAGATCAAACTTGGCCTAACAGCACGGCATAAATGCAACTTGCTGTGGTCCTGCTTATGCTTTAGAAGGTGCTCATCATAAAGAGCTGAGACTCAGATATTCTGCATTAAACTCTCCCTTGACTGATGCAAAATAATTACAAAGAGTTTTGAAAGAACAAATAAAGTGTAACTGTTTCCACTGGCAAGAGGGTCAGCAATCAGAAGTCACATAGATATAAGGTAATTGATAAAGGTACAGTACCAGAAAGCAGATGAGGAGTTTGCTGAAGTATATGAATCAGCTTTGTTGTTGGTTATTTAACCTCATTAAACCCCAATGCAAACATATCTTGAAGCTACATGATAAGCTACATGGAAATGACAGCAAGGAATACTCCCAGTAATAGCTACACTGCCGAGCAGATCCTTTTAGAAGTATAAAGAAGATTTCTTTACAACTGGAGGTGCGTTTTAAGGCTGAACCACCTAACTGCATTGACCACCCTGTTAAGTTTACATCAGTTGATTAAAAATAATGGGTGACTGAGACAATGTTTGCAGGTTTTACTTCGTAAAATTACAAAGTACATGTTCCACAACTTAACAAGTGGCCCAGGTACGGTATTGCAAACACGTTAATGCTAATACTAAGCTTGAACTGTAATACATTCAGTTCCATAGGCATCAGGGAGAAGGCATTACTTCTTTCCAGTGATCAGTTTTTTTGGCTTTTGCTTACTGCATTCTCTGGGTAATTGGATCTCCTTGTCTTTAGCTGTAGCTGAGATTTTCCTGGGGTGAGCCATTTCCAAGCCCTGTTAGTCAGGCCTTACCCTTCAGCTCAGGTATGTTTTTCAGTTGTAACCCTTTGGCTCTGTAACCTGATAGCGGTATTCCAATGAGGACAATTGAACCTCTGGGAACTCAATGAACAACAGAAGTGTAAGCTAATTTCCTCAACCAATTAGATTTAAGAACTGAGAAAAAGAGAACTAACATGTATTTAGGTTGTCTTTTATAACCTGGAGATGTCCCAATGTGGCTTTGATTCAAGTAAATAATTTTGCCATGTAGTTACTGTTTTAATGTAATTAGTGCAGAGCAAAACAGCATGACAGCTTTGTGGTAATTAGTTCATTTATTTATGGTGATATTGATGGAGGGATTATTACTCGCCATGATACTAAAAAAGAATCCTGATTCTCTTCATTGAAATAGTGCCACGGGATCCGTTATACCCATCTAAGGGGCAGACAGGCCCTCAGTTTTATAATTCATTTGAAAGGTGGCAGCTCTGACAGTGCAATACTCCCTCAGAACTGGAAATATCAGCATGTGCTCATCTCCTGGAGTAGAACTTGAATTCACAACTTTCTGACTCACCAGCAAGAGTATCACTTGCTGAACCACTGTTGACACTAAAAGAAATGGGGTGAATTAGAATCAATTAAAATACAGAGAGAGTAATAAAAAGCGATAGAAAGCAAGAGTGGATTAAGACAGAGAGGGGAAAAAAAAACAGAAAAGGAAGTAAAAATTACCAGTTTAAAATATATATAAATAAAAATCTCTAACAACAATTTACCAGCTGAAGGAATTAGATTAAGTTGTTCCTTTTCTGGGCAGCAGAGGTTGGGAAACAAATGTATCCTCTTACCGTGTTAAGTATAAAGCAAGCTTACTGTTATGGGTTTAATCAGAAATTGATGAGCTAATGTTACAACTTGATGAAATTTGCGGGACTTTGGAGTAGGGTGCTTTATCAGTGAAAGTAATAGCCGATTAGCATAAATCATCTTGAAACTTACACGAATTCACATTTCAAAGGACACCTCCTGCCTATCATGAGTTAGAGAATCATTTACACATTAATACTGGAGATCAGTACTAAACTAGTCCTTTTTTTGACAGCAAACTTTGTTTTGTCTTTTTATGAGTTGTATTACCCTATCATAAGACTTAAACTGGACATTTTATTCCTTAGCATTTCATGCTATAATAATAGATATAATCATAGAAATATACCATTCTATCAGATTAGACAAAAGCAGAAGCAAGCTCAGAAACATAGAAAATAGGAGGAGTGGGCCATTTGGCCTTTCAATTCTGCTCTGCTATTCAATATGATCATGGCTGATCATCCAATTTAGTAATCTGTCCCTGCTTTCTCCCCATATCCTTTGATCTCTTTTGCCCTCAGAACTATGTCTCATTCTTTCTTGAAAACATTCAGTGTTTTGGCCTCAGCCACTATCTGTGGCTTTCTCCTCATCTTAGTCTTAAGTGGGCCAGGCCACATCCTTAAACTGTAACCCCTAATTCTAGACTCCCTAGTCATCAGGAACATTCTTCCTGTGTCTACCCTGTCTGGCCATGTTAGAATTTTATAGGTTTCTGTGAGACTCCCCTCATTCTTCTAAATTCCAATGAATATAGTCCTCACTCATCCAGTCTCTCTTCATATATCACTCTTGCCACCCGAGGAATCAGTCAGCTTGTTACCATCTTGTTAACAATAACTTCAGAACTGTTTATTTGACTTCAAGGTGAATTGATTTTGAAGCTGGTTAGCTGTTCTGAATTACTATCTACTAACCTCTTGAAAAACCCATACAGAACCTTGAATTTATATGGCACTTTTACCTCATAAGGTGCTTCACAGAATAAAATTTGACACCAGATTAGATAAGAAGAAGATAGCTGACTGAAAGCTTGGTGCAACGAGTTAGCTTTCAAGGCGTGTCTTGTAAGAAGAAATAGGGACAGAGATCTTTAAGAAGGAGGTTCCAATTCTTTAGACATGGTTACCACTGGGAGTGATGGAAATCAAGTGTGAAGAAAGGGCTAAAACTGGAGTAACACAAATTTTGTAGGTTAAAGGGATGGATGAGGTTAAAGTTGTGTTTAGAGACAAGACCATGGAGTGGTTTACACAGAATGTAAAGATACATAACTGTGATTGTTAGCTTATGAATACAGTGTTGAAAGGTTCCCTTACCTCTCCCCTGTGTAGCCAGCTCCACATTGACACTGACCAGTGGCTGTATCACATTGGCCACCATTGTGACACTGGCATTCCTGTGAGCAGTTTATTCCGTATCTTCCCTCAGGACAAGGCTGGCCACATACTGTTCCCTTTAAAAGTTAAGCACGTCAATCATTTGTTTGTCTTTTTTTGCTCATTGTTAGACTTAGATAATTTTTTAATTTCAAATTAGTCTAAATGATAGAAGCAACTGAAGATTAAATATTCAGATGTGCCCTAACAAAAGTGACTATCAAAAATAACTGTCAATCTGTTATGGAATTAAATCTCCTGCCCTTGAATATTTAGAAAAAAAATCAGTTTGCTCATGTGTCCTGTCCTGTCCTAACTGTATGGAAAGCTGAGGGCTATTTAGACTGAAGCTACATGGCTGATTTCAGAACCTTTAAATATAACAGTGGGGTGTCTACCATTTCAATATTTGATGAACTACTCCAAGTGATTCTAAACTATCTGAAGTGGGATTCTGTATTCTAATGCTTGTTTTTTTTTAAAACAGAGATTCAGCAGTTGAATAAAAGTTTCATTTTCCAAGGGGTTACTTAGTTGAAGGAATGTAAGTGTAGGAATTACGGTTTTAAGAATTTGAGCATTTTCTTAAAAAAAAAATCTGCAATGGATACTTAGAACTTTATTGATTCAATTTCAGCATAGGTCCTGAAGGCTGATGTGGATATTGAGTGAGTTTGCATGGAGGGTGAACGACAAAGTGAAAGGATGTGGGAGACACGAGTCACAACCTGCCATAATTAAAACCAAAAACCACCCCTCCTATTGTGGAATGGGAATCCCAAGTTCCGAGGCACTTTCATCCAAGACAAGTTGGGAATTGTCCCAACTCTGGGGAATGAGAAGAAGGGCAGTTTTCCTGAGTAGCACTGATGGAAGGCAGAGTTAGAAAAACAAGATGGTAAAATTACCCCATGACAGAGTCTGTTGAATTCTCTTCCAGAGAGAGTGAGAGTCCTTGAATTTTTTTTATGGCAGAGGTAGATTCTAATTCAACAAGGGGAGGTAAAAAGTAAAAAGTGTGTGCAGGAATATGGATTTGAGTTTACTCTCAGCTCAGCCATGCTATTAAATAGGGCAACAGGATTGAGGGGCTGAATGGCCTACTCTTGCTTCTAAGTCGTAGGTTTGTGCATTCAAACAGAATCACCTGTGATTAAACAGGCTCACTATTTCAGGCATAAGTATAAGTATGAGACAGAATGTTCGGAATGACCTCAGAAGTAAAAACTTTACTGGATTTAATAACAGGCATAGATAACAATCCAGTGGATATGATTTATCATGTTGTTGTGAAGTACGTGTTTCATTGAATTTGTCTCAAAGTTTATTTTGGATAAAGGATATGTGGCGGCAAGGACCAAGGGAAAAAAGGTTCAAAAGGCAATTTGTTCACTTTGACTCTTGCATTATAAAGACAACTAACTACGTCAGGAAGTCACATTATAAAATGTTAACGTGGGAATTTGTGATTTTTATATAACTTTGACATTTTAAACATGGAAACTTTTCCAAGAACTGAATGACAACAGAAGGTGAAGGCTGTGCATATGAAGCATGTGCAATGATATATGGTTGTGTTATATATTAATTAAACACCATCCATTACCATCCATCCAGGGGGACATGAGCATTCTCCTGTCACATGGTGACATATCCCACCATTCTGGCAAGGGCATCGCTCCTCACACTGAGGTCCATGCTTGCCCGGTGGACACAGATCTTCACAACTAGAAAACCAAAGAAAATACAGCAAACAGGCACATTTTACAACTAAGGAAGAGCAAGCATTTACATAGCACCTTTTGTGAATGCTGGACATCCCAAAGCTGCCAGCAAAGTGCTGCTTGAAATGTTATTGTTGATGCAATGTCAGAAACACAGCAGTCACTTTGCACATAATTAACTCCCACAGACAACAAAGAAAAAAACAATCACCAGGCAATCTCCAGTCAAATTGATTGAGACACAAGTATTGACTAGGACATCTGGAAGAACCTTCACTGTGCTGCTTTAAAATTTGCATCACAGGACGTTTTGTATCCGCCTAAAGCGGCAGACAGGAATTCAGTTTAATAAAATGTGAGGCTGGATGAACACAGCAGGCCCAGCAGCATCTCAGGGGCACAAAAGCTGACATTTCGGGCCTAGACCCTTCATCAGAGAGGGGGATGGGGTGAGGGTTCTGGAATAAATAGGGAGAGAGGGGGAGGCGGACTGAAGATGGAGAGAAAAGAAGATAGGTGGAGAGGAAAGTATAGGTGGGGAGGTAGGGAGGGGCCAGGTTAGTCCAGGGAAGACGGACAGGTCAAGGAGGTGGGATGAGGTTAGTAGGTAGGAGATGGAGGTGCGGCTTGGGGTGGAAGCAAGGGATGGGTGAAAGGAAGAACAGGTTAGGGAGGCAGAGACAGGTTGGACTGGTTTTGGGATGCAGTGGGTAGAGGGGAAGAGCTGGGCTGGTTGTGTGGTGCAGTGGGGGGAGGGGGCGAACTGGGCTGGTTTTGGGATGCGGTGGGGGAAGGGGAGATTTTGAAGCTGGTGAAGTCCACATTGATACCATTGGGCTGCAGGGTTCCCAAGCGGAATATGAGTTGCTGTTCCTGCAACCTTTGGGTGGCATCATTGTGGCAGTGCAGGAGGCCCATGATGGACATGTCATCTAAAGAATGGGAGGGGGAGTGGAAATGGTTCGCGACTGGGAGGTGCAGTTGTTTTTTGCGAACCGAGCGGAGGTGTTCTGCAAAGCGGTCCCCAAGCCTCTGCTTGGTTTCCCCAATGTAGAGGAAGCCACACCGGGTACAATGGATGCAGTATACCACACTGGCAGATGGGCAGGTGAACCTCTGCTTAATATGGAAAGTCATCTTGGGGCCTGGGATAGGGGTGAGGGAGGAGGTGAGGGGGCAAGTGTAGCAATTCCTGCGGTTGCAGGGGAAGGTGCCAGGTGTAGTGGGGTTGGAGGGCAGTGTGGAGCGAACAAGGGAGTCACGGAGAGAGTGGTCTCTCCGGAAAGCAGACAAGGGTGGGGATGGAAAAATGTCTTGGGTGGTGGGGTCGGATTGTAGATGGCGGAAGTGTCGGTGGATGATGTGTTGTATCCGGTGGTTGGTGGGGTGGTGTGTGAGAACGAGGGGGATCCTCTTTGGGCGGTTGTGGCGGGGGCGGGGTGTGAGGGATGTGTTGCGGGAAATGCGGGAGACGCGGTCAAGGGCGTTCTCGACCACTGTGGGGGGAAAGTTGCAGTCCTTGAAGAACTTGGACATCTGGGATGTGTGGAAGTGGAATGCCTCATCGTGGGAGCAGATGCGGCGGAAGCGGAGGAATTGGGAATAGGGGATGGAATTTTTGCAGGAGGGTGGGTGGGAGGAGGTGTATTCTAGGTAGTTGTGGGAGTCGGTGGGCTTGAAATGGACATCAGTTACAAGCTGGTTGCCTGAGATGGAGACTGAGGTGTCCAGGAAGGTGAGGCATGTGCTGGAGATGGCCCAGGTGAACTGAAGGTTGGGGTGGAAGGTGTTGGTGAAGTGGATGAACTGTTCGAGCTTATGTCTTTTCCAAAATTCAGCATCTCTGACAATGCACCACCCCCTCAGAACTGCTCTGAAATGTTGATGTAAATTATGTGTTCATGTATCAGGAGTAAATCTTGAACCCACAACATTTGAAAATAAAGCTGATAATGCTACCATATGAGCCATGACAAGTGCAAAACATTGAGATAAAGAGAATAAGATTTTATCAAAGATAATTTATACCTTGTTTTAAAATCAATGATACAATCAGACATTTTAAGATCTCAATGATAATAGGAACTGCAGATGCTGGAGAATCCAAGATAATAAAGTGTGGAGCTGGATGAACACAGCAAGCCAAGCAGCATCTCAGGAGCACAAAAGCTGACGTTTCGGGCCTAGACCCTTCATCAGATAGGGGGATAGGGAGAGGGTTCTGGAATAAATAGGGAGCGAGGGGGAGGTGGACCGAAGTTGGAGAGAAAAGAAGACAGGTGGAGAGGAGAGTATAGGTGGGGAGGTAGGGAGGGGATAGGTCAGTCCAGGGAAGACGGACAGGTCCAGGAGGTGGGATGAGGTTAGTAGGTAGGAAATGGAGGTGCAGCTTGAGGTGGGAGGAAGGGAAAGGTGAGAGGAAGAACAGGTTTGGGAGGTAGGGACAGGCTGGGCTGGTTTTGGGATGCAGTGGAGGAAGGGGAGATTTTGAAGCTTGTGAAGTCCACATTGATACCACTGGGCTGTAGGGTTGCCATGCGGAATGTGAGTTGCTGTTCCTGCAACCTTCGGGTGGCATCATTGTGGCACTGCAGGAGGCCCATGATGGACATTTCATCTGAGGAATGGGAGGGGGAGTTAAAATGGTTCGCGACTGGGAGGTGCAGTTGTTTATTACAAACCGAGCGGAGGTGTTCTGCAAAGCGGTCCCCAAGCCTCCGCTTGGTTTCCCCAATGTAGAGGAAGCAACACCGGGTACAATGCATACAAGTATACCACATTGGCAGATGTGCAGGTGAACATCTGCTTAATATGGAAAGTCATCTTGGGGCCTGGGATGGGGCTGAGGGAGGAGGTGTGGGGGCAAGTGTAGCACTTCCTGCGGTTGCAGGGGAAGGTGCCGGGTGTGGTGGGGTTGGAGGGCAGTGTGGAGCGGACAAGGGAGTCAAGGTGAGAGACCCCACCACCCAAGACATTTTTCCATCCCCACCCTTGTCTGCTTTCCGGAGAGACCTCTCTGATGAAGGGTCTAGGCCTGAAAGGTCAGCTTTTGTGCTCCTGAGATGCTGCTTGGCCTGCTGTGTTCATCCAGCTTCACACTTTGTGATTTTAAGATCTCATTTGCTTTTACAATCATGCACCACAGTAGGAGATACTCAGTCCATTTGTGTGTTGTTCCCTTTAAAGTGGTATCCAGTGTGTGGAAAGAAAAGTATATCTATAGTGATTGTGACTGGGTCAGTCAGGTGGACCTCATAGTATATGAATTTCCTGATTGGGGCTGTTAGTCTGGTGCAATCAGAGAGTCCTAGCTGACAGATATAATCAGGAATGTCAGAGTTTCTGCTCATTTGAGAGCTGGCTCTGAGGAAGCTGGACTAGAGTGAAGTACTATGCACCTGTTAATAAAAGGTGACTTGGTGAGGGGATGCCAGCGTCTGTGGGGTTATTTCACTATAGATCTGTAGACAGCTGGATAATTGGAAAGATCAATACTCATACACAAAGATGAGCCAGTGGATGAGAGAAAGTGAAAACCAATCATTATCACTGATCACCGTAAACATTCTGACAGTTTTATTCATAGAAACCCGAAGGCATTTATTTGATTTCAAGATATTGATCCTAAACAGTAGATCATTCCAAATCACATTCTTTTTGAATGCTTAAAAGAGTCCCATGTTAATTAGATCACAGCCAAAGGCAGCTTTTGTTAATCAAAGCATTTTGTTTGCGTAATCATTATTATAATCCTGTAAACTGTCGAAATAAATATGAGAAAACAAAGCATTTAAGTCACATCCTATCCCTTATTCAATCTAAGGGGTCATTCATCTAGAGTTCGAGTTGATACTATAGTTCCCACTTGATACTGCACACTATTTGCCAACCAAGGTAGACCCAAGTGAGTCACATTACTTTTCAATCAGTAATACTCCAAACACTGCGGATATTGAAGTCAGCATAAAGATGGTGCAGGAGGGGCTCAGCATGGTTTTAACGGAATAAGCCAAGCGCCATATAATGCAGCAGACAAGTAATAACTATCATCAAGGGAAGAACGACAATGTCAGAATGGCTAAAGCTGAGTCAGCACGCTCCAACGTCCAAGGTTGAAACAGGAAGCAAGACTTGTCTGAACTTAATAATTGTTGCCTAGTTTATTGTGTTTCAGACTCTTGTGCTAAATAAACTTTTCAACTCGATCACAAATCAGTGATCTCATGGTCAAGTATTCTGCTGGTTCTGAACGTGGTAAAAATTCTGAAAAAAGTAACCAAACTCAGAGCTCCTGGGTGACAAAAGAGTTCGAAATTAATATAAGTGATGGAAAGCACGGATGAATGACAGATGAAGTTCAGTCTGGAAAAATGTGAAGTTTGTTAGGAAGAATGTTAATATTAAATGAAAGGTACAATTTTAAAAGAGATTCAGCAATATAGGCTACGATAATAAAATGTGAAGCTGGATGAACACAGCAGGCCAAGCAGCATCTCAGGAGCACAAGAGCTGACGTTTCGGGCCTAGACCCTTCAGCAATATAGGCTTATGGGTGTCAATGTGTTTAGGTCACTGTAGGTGCCAGGACAGGTTGAAATAATGTTCATAAAGGAGGCACAATCATAATTCCTATTAATAGAAGTACAGAGTATGCGAACAAGGAGGCTAAATCTACAAGACACATTAGTTCAGCCTGAGATAGTGAATTTCAATCAGATCTGGCTGCCACATTTTAGAAAGGATATGAAGGCATTGAAGAGAGTAGAGAAAAGATTTCTGACATTGAAGGCAGTTTGAAGCTTTTAGGAATATTATCCTTGAAGAGGAGGAGGCTGGATTGGATATAGGCATTCAAAATACCAAGGTGTTTGGACAGATGTAGGGAGCTTGCAAACATAAATACAAATACATAAGTAAAGAACAGGAGAAGGTCACTTGGCCCCCCTCAAGCCTGCTCTGTCATTCATGCAGATCATGGCCGATCTGTCCACTCGACATTCCTAGTGATCCATGATAACTTTCAGCCCCTTGCTCGTCATGAATCTATTACCTCCGTGTTACAAAGATTCAAAGACCCTGCTTCCATTACCTTATCAGGAGCAGCACAGTAGTTTCAATTCTCATTCTTTGCTGCCGAGAAAGATGTCGAACTGCCTTGTCATACTGTACTCTCTTACAGCTATATTCCTTTCTGCTAACCCTCTCCTCCAACGTTGAATAGCCTCTAGACTGCAGTGCCATGGTCAGTTAACTCATTCAGCCTGCAGATCTACTCTTATGCAAACATGCTGAAAATGTCTAACATTTGAATAATTACAAAGACTGAGGTGCCTTCATTCCAATCCTCTGGATCCACTTATCTACCTCAGCTGCAATGATATTACTCTCCTGGCCCTGACCACAGAGAGCCTTCAGCAAATAGTCGTTTGTACAAAATACCCAGCTAATGTTTCTCCTCCCCTGTGTATTGCAGTTCCTGCAACTCAGACTCCGGCTTATTATATCTGACCAGAAGCTGCTTAAACCTCAAAAACTTAGTGTAGATATGTATGCTTTGAATCATAATGTCATCCAAGTGCTCCCACATGCAGCAGCCATGTCAAATTACATATTCTGTCAACATTAAAAGTATTTTAATTCAATATGTAATCAGTCATTTTCTTTTTAAATATATTGTATTAATCTTATCACCAGTTCATGTACCACTTCAAACCTTAGAAATAGATTAGAACCTTTAACCATGTAGCAGAAAAATCAACAAACAGCCAGCTTCTTCCCCATTAGTAGAGTAAGAACCAATTCTTACATGGTGAAAAAAAAATAGAAAATGCAGAACAGCACCTCCTACCCCTCTTCAACTAACTCTTTGAGGATGTGACAAAACACATTGATGAAGGTAGAGCAGTGGATATGGAGTATATGGATTTTAGTAAGGCATTTGATAAGATTCCACATGGTGGCTTATTCAGAAAGTAAGGCATGGGCTTCAGGGAAATTTGGCTGTCTGGGTACAGAATTGGTTGTCCAATAGAAGGCAGAGGATGAAAGTAGACGGAAAGTAATCAATGAAAGCTCGGTGCCCAGTGGTGTTCCGCAGGGATCTGTTTTGGGACCTCTTCTCTTTGTGACCTTTATGAATGACCTGGATGCGGAAGTGGAAGGGTGAGTTAGTAAGTTTGACAATGACACAAAGGTTGATGGAGTTGTGGATAGAGTGGAGGGCTGTTGTAGGTTGCAGGTTGCAACAGGATATTGACAGGATGCAGAGTTGGGCAAAGAAGTGGCAGATATAATTCAACACAGAAAGGTGTGAAATGATTCATTTTGGAAGGTTAAATTTGAATGCAGAATGCATGGTTAATGACAGGATTCTCGGCAGTGTGATGGAACAGAGGGATCTTGGGGTCCATGTCCATAGATCCCTCAAAGTTGCCACCCAAGCTGATAGGGTTGCTAGGCAGGCGTATGGTGTGTCAGCTTTATTTGGCAGGGGAATGAGTTTAAGAGCCACGAGGTTATGTTGCAGCTATGTAAAACCCTGGTTAGACCACACTTGGAATATTGTGTTCAGTTCTGGTCACCTCATTATAGGAAAGACATGGAAGCTTTAGAGAGGGCAGAGGAGATTTACCAGGATGTTGCCTCCACTGGAGGGCAGGCCTTATGAGGAAAGGTTGAGGGAGCTAGGGCTTTTCTCATTGGAGCAAAGAAGGATGAGCGGTGACTTGATCGAGGTGTACAAAGTGATGAGAGGCATACATAGAATGGATAGCCAGAGACTTTTACCAGGGCAGAAATGAGTATTATGAGGAGGCATAATTTTAAGGTGATTGGAGGAAGGAATAGGGCAGATGTCAGAGGTAGGTATTTACAGAGAGTGGTGGGGTGTGTGGAATGCGCTGCCAGCGGTGGTAGTGGAGTCAGATACATTAGGGACATTTAAGCGACTCTTGGATAGACACATGGGTGATAGTAAAATGTAGGATACATATGGTAATTTGATCTCAGAGTAGGATAATAGGTCAGCATAACATCATGGGCCGAAGGGCCTGTACTGTGCTGTGCTGTTCTACGTTCGTACTCAACCACTCGCCCAACTCCCATCAATCTGTTCAACGTCACACTGAGATGCCTGTATTTATATATTTGCGCTGTTAGGATCCTGCAGAAGACCACCACATTAGATTATTGGAACTTTGGTTAGGCACAGCTGCAGTATCATGTGCAGTTCTGGTCACCTCACTATAGGAAGGATGAGATTGCACTGGAGGTGGTGCAAAGGACATTAATCAGGATGTTGCCTAGGTTGTTTTCTTTGGAGCATAGAAGGTTGACGGGGAAAACATGATAGAGGTGTATAAGATTCTGAGGAGCACAGACAGGGTAAATAGTTCCCTTAGTCAAAGGGTCACTAACAAAGAGGCATAACTTTAAGGTAAAAGGCAGAAGATTTAGATGGGATTTAACGTAAAACCTTTTCACTCAATGGGTGGTGGGAATCTGGAATGAATGGCCTGGGATGGTGGTTGAGGTAGGAAATCTCTAAAAATATCTTTAAAAAATATTTGGATGAGCACAAGAAATGACATAACATTCAAGGCTATGGGCTTAGTGCGGAAAAGTGGTAGTATATTTTTGGTGGATCAGACTTGACGGGCTGAAGGGCCCCTTCTGTACCGTATGATTCTATGATCTCAGATCAAACCACCAACTTAATGTAACAACCAAAGACAAGATCACCAAATTATGTTAACATTTGGTTTTGGATCAATAACCTGTGTTTTTGAAGTTGACAAAAGGTAAGACCCTGGGCAATTGCTACAAGGATAAAATCATAAGATTCCACACCTTGAACAAACATTAAGCTAACTCAAAAGTTAGAAGAATGACATCATTTTTAAAACATATACGACTTGTATTTAACACCCAAAATTAACATGTAGTAAATATGAGTAGTATACTGTGATCGAACACCACACTGTGCATATCAAGTAGCAAATATGATCAAGACAGATCCCATGGATTTCTCATTAATTCCCTCCAGACATAAATGCCAGCAATAACTGTTGGTCTAGCATGTGAGGAGAATAATTGTGAGCTATTCAACAGTCACTCAGGACAGTTCAGGGTCTCTGAAGAACAATTTTTTGGGGGTCATCAAATCTCAGTACACCATTTTTGCCAATTTGGCCTTGAAAATCCCTCTCAGGGGCTATCCATCATTAATTGTTTTAATGACTGTTCCTGTTCTAATCAATCATCCATCTGTTCTGGGTCCATGCACCTCTAGATTCCTAAAACTGCACTGCTGTACTCATTCACAAACATAACTCCAGTTCTTCAACAAAGCTAGCTTCATCGAGCCAGTCCTGCCTGTGGGCTTTTCCTGAACTCCAGTCTTGCTCTGTTACACTAAGCAAATACTGCTTGTGCTGTCCTCAATCCACATCCTCCCAACTTAACTGAATTATCAATGTTTCTTCCAAACACCACAGGGTTTCCCCAACACTAAGCCAATGACCTTCTCACTTTCTAAGCTGCCTAGGATGTCTTTTGAATCCAGACTTCAACTCTTAGATGCCTACTAAATCTTAGAATTCCTTCCTGAGTTTGTTTGAACTGCAAGAGCTGGGCAACTGCTCTTTACTCTTCACTGGGTCAGCCTTTACAGAACCTGTGTAGTTCAGCAGCCTTCCCAGAAGCGCAGCTAGCTGCCACACTTCTAAAGATGAGTCTGCCCCTTTATTGCCTCTTTCTCCAACTAATTGGTTTGCGCCCAACAAATTGTTCTTCAGTGACCCTGAACTGTCCTGACTGACTACTGAATAGCTCACAATTGCTCCATTCACTGGCTGGACCAGCAGTTATTGCCCATCCCTAGATATCCGCAAGGCAGTGAACAGTCAACCACATTGCTATGGGTTCTAGAGTCACGTGTAGGCCCGACTAGACAAGGATGGCAGTTTCCTTCCTTAAAGAGGCAATGGTGAACCGGACAATTTTTTCTAGCAATCAACAATGGATTCATGGTCATCATCAGATTCTTAATTCCAGATTTTTATTGATTTAAAATTCCACCACCTGCCTTGGCAGAATGGAAACTTGGGTCCCAGAAATTGACCTGGGTCTCTGGGTTAACAGTCCAGTGATAATGACACTGGGCCATCATCTTCCTATAATGTGCTCTGAATGTTGCAGATTGCTGGGAGCAATACAAAACTAACAACATAACTGGAAGATTTTGTTACATTTTGTGCATGATACATTAGTTTGGGCCTATCTACAGATAGATTCACACAGCTAGAAACAGATCCTTTGGTCCAACTCATTCATGCTGACCAAATTTCCCAAACCAAACTATTCCCATTTGCCTGTGTTTGGTCATTTCCCTCGAGCCTTTCCTATTCATGTACCTGTCCAAATGTCTTTTAAATGTAACTGTTCTTGCATCTACTATCCTTCGTATCCCTTTTAAGTCTTTCTTCTCTCCCTTGTATTTATCCAAACTAAACTCCTGAGCCCATTTGCCCAGTTGATCCCTTTGTAATCTTAGAAAGACAAGTTAAATGTAGTTTCCTTAATTAATGAACTTCAGTTGCACTCTAGTTGAGTGCTTATTTAAAATTTAGAATGTAACAGTAAATTTCAGTTACAGATTTAACATGAAATACAAACAAAGATGGAAAGTGACTAAACTTCCCCGTATTCGCACAAACTGTTCCCACTCATATATGGATCACAAATTTTTCACACAGTCCATGGTTAAGGTCTGGAATGCACTGCCTGATAGCGTGGTAAAGGCAGATTCAATCAAGGCATTCAAAAGAGAACTTGGTTGTTATTTGAAAAGAGGAATGTGTAATACTATAGGGGGAAGTTGGTAAAATTGTACTTAGTGAAATACACACTTGGACAATTCACACAGACATAATATGTGTCAAAAGCTTCCTTCTGTGCTGTAACAATCCTGTGATTCTGTGGTGAAACATAATTCCATGAGTAAACATAATGCTTTATCAAAGTGTCAGGAATTGCGTGCAATATTGTTTCTATCACTAAAGAAAACAAACACTTGAAACAAAAAAGAAAACCAGCAACATTGAGCTTCAAATGTGCACACAACATTTTCTATCAATACCATTTACAAATGGAGATGTTATCTTCCTGAAAATAAACGAGTAAGTGTCTGATAGAATCTGTACTTACAATGCACCAGTGTATCCCGGTGGGCATTTACATTCACCAGTCACATGGTCACATGTTGCCCCATTTTGACACTGGCATTTTAAATGACATCCATTCCCATATGTTCCGACACTGCAGACCTCCTCACATCGCCAACCTTGGTACCCCGGAGTGCAAAAGCAGGCTCCAGTGATGGGATTACACAGAGCTCCATTCTTACACTGACAGCGGTTGTTACAATGTGGGCCCCAATGATTACTGTCGCATGCTGTAATTGAGATAAAAGAAAAAGAGAGTACTCTATCAAGTAAGGTCACAGTCATCTTCAAGTCAAAATCTTTACGAAGAATCTGTGTAGATGCAGTGAATCTTTAAGCATAAAATCAATGAGTTATTCCAAATATGGACTGTAAAATTAAGACCTGCTACACTCCTCATCACCGGCTATATTTTTTGTATTCTTGCATTGCATGTAGACATTGTTGGCAAGGCCAGCATTTATTGCCTATACTAGATGCCCTTGATAAGGTGATGGTAAGCTGCTTTCTTGAACCATTATAGTCCATCTAAGTGCTGGTACATTGACGGTGCTGTTAGGGAAGAAGTTCCAGTAATGGTGAATTGACCTGGAGGGAAACTGACGATGGTAACGTTCCCATGGATCGACTTCTCTTGACTTTCTAGATGGTAGAAGCCCAGATTAGCTTGTTGATGGTAACTTGCAAAGCCTCCTCCTTGTCCTTAGGGTCAGCTCTGATTCCAGGACATTACAGCTTTGTAAACCAGCAAAAATATTGGTGAGAGGGCGGCGTATTAAATTAAGCTCAATAAAAGGTGTGATACAAAAGCAAGTTATTGTTCATTGAGGGGAATCATAGAATCCTTACAGTGTGGAAGCAGGCCATTTGGCCCATCGAGTCCACACCAATACTTCAAAGAACATCTTACACATACCACCTGGCCTACAGAACGCTGGATATTATGGCGATTTAGCATGGCCAATCCACTTAACCTGCACATCCTTCGACTATCAGAGGAAACCCAGTCAGACAGTCACCCAAGGCTAGAATCGAATCCTAGGTCCCTGGTTCTATGAGACACTGTGCCACCCCAGGATTTGACAGCATTATTGGAATGACTAGCATTTCAGGTGACCCTAGCCCATAGATTTATACCATCTTCAGCATATTTCCCTTCAGTTGATTGAAATGCATCAGATATATTTTATTTTGATAACTGAAGCTACATATTGAGGTCTCTTTAATGTTCAGCTTTCCATTTACAATAGTGGACCAGTTCTTGTCACAGCAAGACATCTTGCTATGAGCATTGTTAAACAGGCTTCACCCAAGCCCATCGGCTCAAAAACATTTTGGGCCATAACTTGATGGGAACATGAGCTAATAATAGTGCAATGTGGGCAATGGACATCTGGAACCTCAGTGAACAATGGGACCCACAACCTGCTCCCCTCTTCGCCAATTAGATTTAAGCATTGAGAAATAAACAGATGAACAATGGACAAGGAAATCAGGGGAATTAGAGTCAAAGCAGATATTCAAAAGGAAATAAAGAGAAAGAAAGATTATATTGAGGGAAGAAAAAAAGAAAAAAGAGAATATAAGAAAACATTGTAATTATTAAAATTCAAAATTGTTTCAATCTCGAATAATTTACTACATTGACGCAAAAATGAACATTTTAAATTAAAGAGGCCGACTGCCATTAAATTAACAATGATCATGTCATCAAAAAAGGTACTTAAGGTGCTGAAGTCCAGCCATAAATTTCTACAATGAGTTTAATAAACAATTAATACATATATCCAATAACCTAATAAAAATAACAACAAAAGCAAGGGTGAGATGCCATTTGTGCAAAGTGATCACGGAGAAGGCTTAATCATTCAACAAATTCTGGAGATTCACAACTCACTGCATCTCTTCATCGCTTGTACTGACTCACTCCATCGTACATTAGAACATAAGAAACAGGAGCAAGAAGACGCTATTTGACCTTTTGAACCGACATCACGCGAAAAGTTCATGACTGAGTCTTTATCTCAACTCCCTTAAAACTAAAATATCTATTGAATTTATTGAGCAGCCCCGTGGGTCAGAATGCATCAAAAATTCACACCCCTCTAATGAGGCTATTTTCCGCACATCCGTCTTAAAATGGGATCCCTTGTTCCAATCCCATAACCCCGTATTCTATGTTCTCCAGCCAAGGAAAATATTTTTCAGCATTTAGCCTGTCAAGCCCTTAATAGTTTTACATTTCATTTTTTTAAACACCAAGAAATATAGGTCCAGTCTACTCAATTTCTCCTCACGGGACAATCTAATGCTCAATGTAAGAACCAACCTAATGAACCTTTGTTGCACATATGAGCAAATATGTCCTTCATTGGCCCGTTGCATTTTGTTTCCAGTTTGTAACTGGCTCATCGTTCCACATTCACTTAGTATTCCATAAATAAAATCCATAATGACTTCAACAGGATAATAGAATAACAAGATAATAACAGAAACGCAAAACTTGCCAACTGCCAGATGTTGGCGCTGCCTCTGCATTTCATTACATTCGGCCAAGTTCCAAAGTGTCTGTTTCAATTGAATTGACAGCCAAATGTGGAATACAACCAAAAACCACCTGCACTAAGAATCACGTGGGGCAAAAGACTTGTGCAGCGTGATATTTTTCAATTCACTAAAATTTCCTTGTGGGCATTTTGATCCTCATGACTAACTTCAACTGTCTCAGTGAAACTGCACCTAAGGGTGAATAAATTGGGACAGAAGAAATTCATTTTCCTTTACTTCAATTGATTAAAAAGCCTTGGATTGCCCTCAGAGTAAACATTTTTCACAGCATGACAGCATATTAAATGCATAGATGAAACTTCTCAAGATGCAATCTACATCTTCCTGCGTATTTTATATGACAACAGTCTGGACATAATCCAATTAAAGCTTGATATTCAATGGAGACATTCCCTGGGGTGCTTTCCACCGATAGCCTCTTGCTTCTCGCGTGCAGACACAAATGGTATATATTTAATATAGAAAGCACAGGTCAAACCAACCACATGAAACAAGGACAAGAAATTTGTGCCGGTGGGCACATCTGTAAATTGCAGCGAGGATGCACACAACACAGTCCATGTCACATCCCATTCTTGCAAATGCAATGGTATGTACCCAGACTAATGCAAATCACTGCTGCAGCAAAGCCAAACTGCGGCTTCATGTCACTGTTTCAGGTGGTGATTAACTCTGGAATTATGCGAGCAAGGGATCTTGTGCTCCCAAGAATCTGGACAGGAGCATGGAATTGACTGTCCAAGCACCAACAAACTCTCCCCACCCAACAGTGGGCAGTGGGGGAATTGACAGAAGCTCAACTTTGTGCCCTGGCAACAGAGTCAAATGAAGGGAACGTTGAACTATTAGAAAAGATGATACATGGTCAGTTGGAGACTCACACTTTAAATTTCATGTTCTTTATCTCTTTGATTTGACTTTCCCCAGATTAATCCCGTTAACAGGATTCAGATCATTCTGACACCCTTGTTTAAATGAATAATGCCTCAGATTGTTAGTCTCTCTGGCAAGGCCTGTGTTTATTTTTCTTCCCCAATTTTCATTGCAGAAGGTGGTGGTGCAGTGTCATTTTGAATGACTGCATTTCTTGTGGTATGGATGCATCCACAACGCTATTAAGAAGGACATTACAAGAGTTTGACTCAGTGGCGGTGAAGGTATATGATATGTTGCCAAATCAGGATGGTGAGTGGCTTGGAAGGGAAACTGAAAGCGATGGTGTTCCCATGTATCACTTGTCCTTTTAGGTGGTAGAGTTGGTGGATTTGGAGGGTGATACTGAAGGAGGTTTGATGAAATAGTGGGAGTCTTGCAGCCACAGTGCATTGGCAGTGGAGGAAGTGAATATTTGAGGTGATAGAGAGGTTACTGATCAAAAAATACTCACCAAATGCCTAGAAGGAGATATTTTCTGTAATTGTTTAACTTCTTGTTGCAATTTGCAGTATCAACTGGTTGATTAAAGAACACAAGAAGAACACAAGAACCAGGAGCAGGAATAAGCAATTCGGCAGATCAAGCCCACATATGACCATGGCTGATCTTGTCTTGGCTTCAAGCTCACTTTCCTGCCCACTCTCCATAACCTTACAACCCATTGCTAATTAAAAATCACCTCCTTAAGTTTACTCAATAACGAAGATGTTCTAGGCAAACGAATATCAGACACAACCAATGATGTAAAGCATTTTCAAGTTGCCTTAATGTTATTGGAACTCTGATGTAATGGAGGATTAACTTAAGCATTGTTAGGAAAATTTCATCCTCTCATTCTAAATTCAGAACGACCTGTCCTATTTGTTAGTGAGTTCCAAGGTTGTGATCCAGTGACAATGAAGATAACATATATCCGAGTTTGGAGAGGTTTTTAATGTAGAAGTAGACCTGCTGGAGAAACTCAGCAGGTCTAGCAGCATTTGTGAGAAGAAAGGGAAGGTCATGTCACATGAACGTGAAAGAGTTTTTTGGGGAGGTGATAAGAATGATTGATGAGGTAAGGGAAGTGGATGCTGTCTACATGGGCTTTAAGAAGTCATTTGATAAGGTACCTCGTGGCAGGCTGGTATAGAAGGCAGAGTCTGATGGGATCCTGGGGGTGCTGGCTAGACAGTTACAAAACTGGCTTGGTCATAGAAGAGAGAGAGTAGCAGTGGAAGGGTGCTTTTCAAAATGAAGATCAGTAACTAGTGGTGTTCTGCAGCGATCAATGCTGGGACCTTTCTTGCTTGTAATATATATGAACGATCTGGAGCAAAATGTAAGTGGTCTGATTAGTAAGTTTGCAGATGACTCCAAAATCAGCAGAGTTGCAGATAGTGAGGAGGACTATCAAAGGAAACAGCAGGATACAGACAGATTGCAGATTTGGGCCGAGAAATGACAGATGGAGTTTAATCCAGACAAATACAAGGTGATGCACTTGGAAGATCAAATTCAGGTGCGAATTACACAACAAATGGCAGAACTTGTAGGAGCATTGACAATACAGAGGGATCTGGGCATATAGGTCCTCAGATCCCTGAAAGTAGCAACTCAGGTAGATAAGGTGGTCAAGAAGGCACACAACACACTTATCTTCACTGGTCAGGACATTAAATCTAAAGATCCAAAAGATGTGCAAATTAGGTAAATTGGCCATGCTAAATTGCCCATAGTGTTCAGGAATGTGTAGGTTAGGTGCATTAGCCATTGGAAATGTAGGGTTACAGGGATAGGGTAAGAGGATGGGTCTGAGTGGGATACTCTTCAGAGGGTTGGTGTGGACTTGTTGCGCAGAATGACCTGTTTTTACATTGTAGGGATTCTAAGGATGAAGGCTGGGAAGTTATGTTACAGCTATATAAAACTTTGGTCAGGCCACATTTGGAATATTGCATGCAGTTCTGGTCACCACACTACCAGGAGGATGTGGATATTTTTGAGAGGGTGCAGAGAAGGTTTACCAAGATGTTGCCTGGTCTGGAAGATTTTAGTTATGAGGACAGGTTAGATAAACTCCGAATGTTTTCACTGGAAAGACAGAGGCTGAGGGGCAAGGTAATAGATGTCTACTACTTTATGAGAGGCATAGATAGAGTGGATAGTCAGAGGCTTTTTCCCAAGGTGGAAAAGTCAACTACAAGAGGATATAGGTTCAACGTAAGAAGGGGAAAGGTTTGGGGAGAAGTGCAGGGAAAATGTTTCTCTCAGAGAACAGAGGGTACTTGGCATATACTGCCAGTGGAGGTGGTGGAAGCAGACACATTAGCAACATTTAAGGCGTATCTTGATCGACACATGAATGGGAGGTGAACAGAGGGATAGAAACCACACATAGACAATAAGTAGTTGGTCTAAGTAAGGACAAGGAACCAATGCAGACTTGGTGCGCCAAACAGTCTGTTCCTGTGCTGTACTGAATTCTATAAAGCAGAGTTCTGGTGACTCTACATCAGAACAGGTTTTAACCATTTGGCAATGGTCACTATGACTAATTCTAACTCATTCTAGCTGGGGGATGATTTCACTTCAAACTGCAATGTTCATTGACAATATCCTGTGACAGTTGATCTAAATAGGTGTCATAAAAATCTTATATATTAATTTAATGTATGAAGTGCAGAAAAATACATAGCCTGACCTGGTGGATATTTCAAGAGAATGAGCAAGCATCCTTAAGCAAAGATCTGGGAAATGCATGTATTTTTAATGTGCCTTGAATTGGGGTGGCATAGTGGCTCAGTGGTTAGCACTGCTGCCTCACAGCACCAAGGGCCTGAGTTTGATTCCACCCTTGGGCGACAGTCTGTGTGGAGTTTGAACATCTCCCCATGTCTGCATGGGTTTGCTCCAGTTTCCTCCCACAGTTGAAAGACATACAGGTTAGAATTAACCACACTAAATTTCCCATAGTGTCCAGGGATGCGCAGGTTAGGTGGATTAGCCATGGGGAATGCAGAGTCATCGGGTAGTGGGTGAGTCTGGAGGCTCAGTGTGGACTTGATGGGTCAAATGGCTTGCTTCCACACTAGAGGAATTCTCTGATCTATGAATGTCCTGAATAAAGAAACCCCATTGAATTCAGAGCATGATACTTCAGTGGGTCATTCATACTACTAAATCATCCCTCTCTGGTTACCAGCTGCATGGAGCAATTTATTATGCATTAATCTATCCTTGGGTTTCATTTCTGGAAATGTCATGCATTCTTGAAACCTTAATAAAAACACATTTTTCATTTTTGAGTGGTGTTTCATGCTGCAGATATATAAGTGAGGAAGGTTAGTGTGGAATGATGGCAGCATCATTATTTGTGCAAAGGATGCTGCATTGAACATCCCTTAAATGTTAGGAAATGGGGAGTCATGTCAGTTGTGGAGCTGAGCTAGATATACCTCTCATTTTTCTGCCTGTTCCAAAATGCAAAAACTTGTCTACTGTGACAATTTCAGTAGATTTCTAATGCTGCAGTGAAAGTCTGTATTTAATATCATGAGGTAGTCTTACTGATTGCGAAATATATTCAAGCTGCTGGAATGAGACCAGAAGATACAAGAACAGAATGAGGCCATATAGCTCATTTAGTCTGCCCTCCATTTGATCATTGCCGACATGTTTCTCGACCCCATTCTCTAACCCTGCCTTCTCCCCATTACCCCGATCCCCTTGCCAATCAAGAACCTACCTCTGTCATAAATGTACTCAATGGCTTAGCCTCTCCCAACCCTCCATGGCAATGAGTTCCACATATGAGCCAATCCTCCTCATTTCAGTTTTAAAGGGCCATTCCTACACTCTGAGGCTGTTCCCTTAGGTCCTAATCTCTCCAACTATTGGGAACATCTTCTCCATATCCACTCTATATCCAAATCTCTCACTATTCAGTAGATTTCAACGAAATCCCCTCCTCATCCTTCTAAACTCCATTGAATACATACCCAGGGTTCTCAACCACTTCGCCTATGAAATGCCCTTTATTACAAGGATGACTCTTTTAAACCTTCTCTGGACCACCTTGAAGGCCAGCACATCCTTCCTTAGACACGGGGTCCAAAGCAGCTCATAATATTACAAATGTGGTCTGACAAGAGCGTTCGGGGCAACTAAGGATGGCAATAAATGCTGGTGATGCCCACATCCCACAAATGGACTTTTAAAAAATTATATAGCCTCAGCAGTACAGTACTGCTGTTGTATTCTTGCCCTCTTGAAATGAAGAGGCAGCTGTCATGGTTGTCAGCAGAGATCAGTTAATGAGATGGAAATGTTGTTGCTTGTCACCATCTATCAATTTCAAACCTACAACTCATGCCTACAGCTTACACAGTTGGTACGTCATTGAAGTCTAAAGTGAGGTAGTAGGAGCTGTCAATGCTGGAGAATCTGGGATAACAAGGTGTGGAGCTGGATGAACATAGCAGGCCTGGCAGCATCAGAGGAGCAGGAAAGCAGACGTTTCGGGTCTGAACCCTTCTTCAGAAAACCTTCTTCAGAAGTCTAAATTGAGTAGCTCTCAATCAAGTTTACACGGAGTGCCTTCAGTCAGGGAAACCAGTACAATATATTGAGGACATCACGTGATATCAGTCAAGGAGCTTGAATATGGTCTGGTAGTCAGACACTTGGGGCACCCAGGGTCAGGGGGCCCACATCTCTAAAGTCCAGTAAGAGAACTACGGTCAGTCCTGCAGGTCCAATGCAACCAGTCTGGGAATTTGTGTTGAGACAATTAGGGAAATATACAGTGACCAACAGGGGCCTTTCATTAGTGGGGCAGTTCTTCCAAGTTGATAGGAGATGGTTCAATCGACAGGGTCTGCTCAAAGTCAAAGAGTGGTTCAAGGAGCTATGGCTGTGGCGAAGATGTTAGGCAAGACAATTGTGAGAGTTGCATGCAGCATGCTGGGATGCAATTATTGTGAAGGGAAGTCATCCCAACATACAAGGGTGGGAGTCAATACAGCATGACCGCAGGAGGAGTCATGGGCAGTCATCATTTTCCTGGCTTCAACAGAGGATTAGTGTATGACTGTGTTTTGCCGGTGCAAGCTTGGGGCCCAGCAGGGAAACTGGGGGCTTGAGCAGTTAATTAACTAGTTGGCTAAGGACATGGAGAAGATCAAAGCTGATGGAGTTAATAGGAAGGGTAAAGAAGAAAGAAACATGAAAGTTCGGGGAAAGCTCAGCAGGTCTGGCAGCATCTGTGAAGAAAACATCAGAGTTAATCTTTCGGGTCCGGTGACCCTTCTTCAGATCAGGTATCTGACATATCCAGCTTGTTGCCTGCATCTATGGGCCTCCATTTTTGGACACCAGTTCTGAACATCTTGGGGCACTCTCCAACAGCAGCAATGCCCTGTACTCCCAGACCACGAAAGTTGGCACTGAACATGTACCAATCTCTCCATCCTCCTGCATCTGCAGTTCTTTCAGTTTTTATGTAAGTCTGGGGCTGGAGTTGGTTGGGAAGTCACCTTACTGAGACGGTGAAGCCTATAACTCATTCTATGAAGTGCTACCTTCCATTTTGATTCGATTCACACCCGCACAATGGAAAGGAAAGAGGCTGCCTCCACGTCGAGAGTGAGGAGAGCCAGTGTTATTTTTCTCTCAAGAAGGGACATGTGATGTGATCCTCTTCAAAGGGCAACAGTATTAAACAGATACTCACATAATATAGACATCTGTTAACACAAGATACTGTCTGTGGACCTCACACATTGCCCTCCTGCGTTGATTAAAATTCCTGACAACAAGCACTCTTGACCATATCATTCAACGTTAGAGATCAACACGACTCATGGCTGGGAGGGACAAGCAATGTCTTGTGGCCTGGAAAATTTCACCCAAGTTGCCAAAGTAGCAATCACCTTCCAAGGTGCCACAAGGTTCACTACACATCATGAACTATAAAATGTCCACATATTACACACAATGCTGACATGTTTGCGTACTGTACAGCTGGGTAAAGTGCTCCTCATTATTATTCCACATGTCCAACCTGCACTGTGTGTGCATGAAAAGGCTTGAGCAACAGGGCATCTGAATAAGGACAATGACATGCAATGTCCATTTAGATGCAATTTATGCTATTTCATAAAAGTTAAGGTTACAAACAGGTTAAGTAATGTCTGCTGCTCTCTGATTCAATCATATCACAGTTTCATCTCAGTTTGGGTGCTATAGAAAGGATAGCTGCTGTTCAGACAGACTTAAAAGCATAGTGTTGTGCTATGGATGGCTAGCTGCTCTCTGCTTATTCCTGTATTTGCAGCTGAAATTACATTCACACAGAGCTGATGATTAAAAACAAACATACAGTACCAACATTTGCAGTTGGGGTAATGTGCAGCCTGTCCTACAGTATACACTGAAAATAAAAGAAAGAACTGCATATGCTGGAGATTTGAAACTAAAAACAAAATCTGCTGGTGATACTCACCAGGTCTGGTAGCATCTGCGGGGAGAAGGCAGAGTTAATGTTTTGAATCCAACAGCTCTTCATCAGATGTTGCCAGACCGCTAGGTTTCGCCAGCAATTTCACTTTTTGTTACTATGGAGCATGATTGGCTGTCGAGTTTTCAATGAATGACACTAGCAACACTCATGTCTGTAGAGGGCACAGACATGCTGAGAGTTTCCTGCCCAGATGCAAGTTCACTCTCTATGGTTTGAACTCCCACAGGGTTGAGGGTTACAGTTGGTAAGTATGACCACCTCTAGAGTCACCCGAGAGGAAACTTCTAGAGGGCCTGTATAATGTTCCTTTTCTAGCTGTGTACGTGTTGGCACCACGTTTGACTCCTTGTGAGAAAAGGGTACCTATAGTGAGGTCAAGGTCCCTCATACCCCTCTGTTGACATACCTTTGGCATGGAGCACCAGTAGCTGGAGAAACGGAGTGTAGGTCTATGCATTTACCTGTCAAACACTGAATGCTGGACCTAGCTCTCCATGGCAGATGCCATCCCTGCCCTGGTGGCAGCCGGACAACCACATGCTTGAGGCAACACAGTGCAGAATGTGTTGGCTTACTCCTCCAAATTTCAAGCCAGTTTGCCCAGTGCCTCCAACAAACTTGCCTATTGCTCCTATGTCTGTTTGTGTATTTGGATGAAGTCATGAATGGCCGACACCACGGTGCTCTCTCCTGCCTGGGACTGACAAGTATCGTATCTCTGGCTGTCCTGTCAGTGCCAATGACCTGGAGTCTTTGTTCCTTGATGAGCTGTGGAGACTCACAGCAAGGGTGTGCTCACCAGATTGTGCTCCTCACAGTGTCTGGCTCATGTACCAACCAAGCTGTTAGTATACGAGCTGGTGGAGAAGGCAGGAGGCAGACTCTGAGGGATACCCTGGCTTCTTCTTCAAGTGACCAAGAGGTGACAATGTCTCGAATGGCTGGCTTCTTCATGGCACAGATTGTGCAAACACTTGCAGGTACCTGCAGGAGGCAAAAGGGAGAATGAATGTGAAATAGGATAGGGTTTGGGCATGTTAAGAGTACATTCACAGGACAGCAGCACAGCACTTGGCAATGCATCCTACTTGGTTGCTGGTGCATGGAGATCTATGCCTCAGCATCACTAAGAGTGGTCACAGCCCCCTCCCATCATGGCAAGGAGTCTCTGCTCAGAGCGGGTGAGGAATCAGACGGCAGGCACCCACTACTCCACCCTATTGTGGGATTTTTGTTTTAAATGAGATTAAGGAAGGGCATTAGTTTGGTGAAAGTGGCTGTCACAGCTATTATTGCTGGTTCTGGTGAAGGTAGTGAGATGTACTGAGTGAGTCAGTAGGAAGTGCAGAGGGCACGGAGAGGATCGGGTTTGGTGAGGGTGAGGGAAGATGCTGCAGGCAACCTTGAGAGTGGCAGTATGAGCCTTGATGAGAGCTGGGTGAAGTGGCAGGGTTAGAAAGAATGTGAGGTAGCAAAGAGAAGATGGTGACATTTACCTTGACAGAGCAGGGATGGTCATTAACCTTCTTCCAGCCCTGTTGGGCTTTCCCTCTTTCGGCCATGTCCAAGGCAATTCTTCCACAACTGAAACTGCTGGCAATTCTTGATCTGGAACAGTGCTGGAGTTTAAAATGGTGATGGAGCTGGAGATCCCAAAAGCTCCTGACAGTGGCTAGTACCTCTAATGCTGATGAGTGTGGCAAACACACTTAAGAACACAAGCCGTATAAAATCGGGTGAGATAACATGCTAGAGCGCTCATAAAAACTCTATGAAACACCACTGAAATGAATACTTGACTAATTTTTCATAAAATCCAGTCCATAGTTACTAATAAATCGAAATAGAAAGTGAGAGGTAAATTTTTTACTCTGTTGAGAACCCAGAGCCCTGACAAGAAAAAATTGACTCAAATAGCTTTATCACTTTCGAAACAAAACAGGCGTCAACTATCTGAGAGAAAAGGGAACATTACGGTACTTGGGATGGCTGAGAATGAAATAGATGGAATGGAAGGAGCCACATGTAAACACCAGCAAAGAAGCAGTCCACTCTGCCCAATCAGTCCATTTTATACATTCTATTCAAAGCTGATACCTGAATTTCTCAGCTTTGCTCTCAGTAAGCAAGATTTCAGAATGCTCTGGAATGCACTTCCTATACACACCCAACCGTAACTTTTAATATGATACTGGCTAAATACTTAAAAAGGGTCATGCCAAAAAAAACGGGGAATTAACTAAATAGATCTTTCAGACAGCCTGTACAGGAATGATGGTCAAATGGCTTCTTTGTATACTGTATCACTCTATGGCCACCTGGGAACTGATTTGAAATCTTTCTCATTGAACAAAAATTTTGGGGTTTCTTTACAGAATTAGTATTGCTATAAAATGATTTAAAGAGACAATATCAAGGGTTGGCCTCACACCGAGAAACTGCAACTTTTGACTGCAAAGGAATGCGAGGCGAAAAACAACTGGAAGGAATCCCTTTGAGTTCATCACCATCATCAAGTTACAAATCACCAGCTGTTACACTGAGACACTGATGTTACTGACACTTCAACTGACCTTAGTGGAAAGGGGAGGAACTTCCATAATCTCTTGCACTACTGACCAGGTTTACTCTTAATGTTAAGTGGCATTAAAAGGTTACAGGATCAGGGAACGGAATCCTGGTGAGGCACTGGGTTTATTGTCAGCTGGCTGGAGAGCTGGTGAGGCATTTTGTCTGCCTCGTCTTGTTAAAGACTGTCAAACCACACCACAGCGAGGCACTGAAGAAATTGCCGGGTCCCTGGGAGGGAGGTGAGATGGAACTGCAACCCAGCAACAGATGCCAGCCAGTCAGCGGCTGATACCTCTTACACTCTGAGGTGCATAGGCATGGAGAAGTCTATAGCTGCTGCCAGCTACCTGGAGTCTTCTAAAGTATAGAGAGTGAGGGGTAATTTGACTGAAGTGTATACGATCTTGAATGGTCTTGATAAGGAGGATATTTCCTCTTGTGAATCAGTCCAGTCCAGATGGTACTACTTGAAAATTATGGGTCACCCTTTCAGGGTAGAGAAAAACAAAAATTCTTTCAGAATGTTGTGCAGCTTTGGATCTCTCTGAAACAGAAAGGTGGTAGAGACAGGGCAAACAAATATATTGAAGATAGAGATGGATTAATTTGTGTTAAATAAGGGGATGAACCGTTATTCATGGTATAAGGAAATGTGGAATTTGAAACACAAACGAATCAACTATGATTGTTCATGAATGGAAGGACAGCTTCCAGAGGCTGAATGGCCCTCTGTCCCCATGTCATGCTCTTTGTCCTTCATTTCACATTTTTCAAGAAACAGAATGCTTCCAGTATCGGACGCTTTCTTGAAAAAAATTACTCTGGAAAAGCAGAAGGCGGCAGAAGCAAGGCCAGCATTTATTGCCAATCTCCAACTCACCCTTGACAGCCCCTTCTTGAACTTCTGCCATGTGAAGAAATTATTCTTGCTGTTGGGGAGTGATGACTGTAGAAGCGCTGTTGTCCTTCCAAGTCATAAAACTGTCAGTGTTCTGTACAGGACATTGGTTAGGCCACTTTTGGAATACTATGTTCAATTCTGGTCTCCTTGCTATAAGATGTTGTTCGACTTGAAAGAGTTCAGAGAAGAATTAGAAGGATGCTGCTGGAGTTGGAGAGTTTGAGCGAGAGAGTGAAGGCTTAATAGGCTGAGGCTATTTTCCCTTGAGTGTCAGAAGCTGAGGGATGATCCTATAGATGTTACTAAAATCTTCAGGAGCATAAATAGGGTGAACAGCCAAGGTCTATTTTGCCAGGGTAGGGAGTCCAAAACCAGAGGGCATAGGTTTAAGCTGAGAGGGAAAAGATTTAAAAGGGAACGAAAGGAAAGATTTTTCATGCAGAGAGTAGTACGTCTATGGAATGAGCTACTAGAGGAAGCAGTGGAGGCTAGTACAATTTACAACACTTAAAAGGCATCTGGATGGTATATGAGTAGGAAAGGTTTAAAGGGATATGGGCCAGATGTTGGCAAATGGGACTAGATAAATTTTAAATATCTGATCAGCATGGATGAGTTGTACAGAAGGGTCTGTTTCCGTGCTGTACATCTCTATGACTCTAGAACTTGCAAACAGTGTTCTCATGCACCTGCTACCGTCCTTCTGGTTAGTAGGACTTTGCAGATTTGGGTGATACTATTAAAGAAGTGTTGGCACGTTGATAGAACACTTCATGGGAAGCTACACACTGCAGTTACTGTAATCAAGGTTGTGAATGTTTAAGGTACTGGATATGATCCCAACCAAAAATGCTGTTCAAAATGAGCTTCAAGAGGATTTAAACTTTTCCAAGAACTTTAACGGTGTTAACTGGTTGATTAACCATTATCTTACAGACAAGCAAATGTCAGACACAAGCAAAAACAAAGAATTCACAGTTCATTTTACCAATATTCTTGGAAACAGCTGAGCTGGTGGTATAGGGGTATTGTCTTTGAGGTAGTAATTGAAAGGCCTGACTAATCTTTCCACGCGACATGGTAGTTCAGTGGTAAACACTCCTGCCTCACAATACCAGGGACCCAAGTTTGATTCCAACATTGTCTATATTTCTGTGTGGAGTTTGCATATTCTCCCCGTGTCTGCTTGGGTTTCCTCCTACAGTCCAAAGACATACAGGTTCAGTAGAGTGGCCATGCTAAATTGTCCATTGTGTCCATGGATGTGCAAGCTAGGTGGATCAGTCACAGAAAATGCAGGGTTAAGAGGACAGAGAGGGGGTGGCTCTGGGTCGGATGTTCCTAAGAGGATCAGTGTGGATTCATTGGGCCAAATGGCCTGCTTCTATACAGCAGGGCATCTATGATTAAAGTATAGTGTTAACTTAAGAATCAAAAGTTGATAAGAAAATTATTTGCACTTGTTCCAAATTCAGCAGCACCAAAACTCCCTCTAATTACATGCAGTGAATATCATTAAAATGCTTCCACACCCCAAGCAACATGCTCTGAAGTCTCCACCCAATCGCACAATAGCAACTTGCATTCCCATCCTAAATCAGATTAACAATCTGCACAAAGTGGTGAGCAGATATTGAACTTTCATCTTGTGATACTAAATACTACTATTTAGTTGGAATAATTGGATTGCACTCACAATAGGCCTTTGAATTTAAATGCAATGAGTCTACCATCTTTCATGATGCACACTCCGAGTCCTTTTTGCAATGTCTTCTAGCACTGTCTTCTTCCTTATGCCACAGTGCTGCAAGGTGCAGCTTTCTACTGATAATGCTTGCTTTAAACCTGAACTCAAACCTAGGTTTATGGCCCTCCTGTCATTTAATACGTACTTCTTTAGAAGTTCTCTCAATTACGATATATTCTGAACTTTTCCAACAATGTATAATGCCAAGATGTTGAAGAATCCAAGGCATTTCCGCAGGTATTCTTTGTCTTGTAGAGTAGGCATTTATGTTACATCTTTAGCTTTACCTAGGTCAGGCTTTTTCTGTAACCTGAACACAGAGACAAACATTAATCTCTCTTACACTCACCTGGCACTTCTCACAGTGAGTTACTGCCATCAGTGAGTGAAGGCTTTGAACATGCTTTTCTACGGCATTGTCTGTTACCACAACTATGTCTGCAATGCATGCCCATTCAGATACATTTTTCTGTAATTCTGTCCATATATTATTAGACCTTGATTGACAGCACAATCTGCGTCTGAGAACAATATCTTCCAAATGGTATTCTAAAGGTAGTAATTTTGTGAGGTTCATTGGTTAAGTCTACTAGCCAATATCAGTGTTTGTTTGGAGAAGACTTTGGCTCCTGTGAAGTTGACATTCCACTCCTCTGGTATTAAAATCTTATGTGGGCATCTCCTTAGGGAGAGCTTTCAATGTCTTGGATCGGGACATACCCATTTGTGCTACCCTTCTTTACTTTGCACACATTTGAACCTAACATTCAGGTGGCAGAAGATACCATTGTGATCCAGCTCGCACATCAGCTTTTATTTTATGTGAATGACACACTTTCTGGGAGGGTCAACAGATGAAATTGGCTTTTCGCTGACGTGCAATTGGCTTTATCCCCGAAACTGGCTATGGCATTGAACCTGTTAGGACCCAATTGTGGTAAATCCAGGACTCGCTAAATGGAAGTATTCTTGGTTTCTTCTGCCAGCGTAGATACCTTGGCAATCTGAAGAACAGTGACAATATTAAGAGCTGTACATGCTGATAGTTGTGCAACAACCAATGTGTTTGCTGTTACCAGGTGAAATATTTGTAGTTTCCATATCAAAATGCGATAGCTGAGTCACATTGTTGGTGTAGCAATGCAACGGAGATGTCTCGTATGCTGTTAATTTATCAGTTGTATCACTGCGTTCCAACAATCCCAGTAAATACCCTTCAGAATTCAGATGGGTAGGATACTTGCACTAGCTGTCATGTCAATCTTGGTTTTGAGTGTGTGCACCATTCTTCCATTTGCTTGACGTTGGCTATAGCCTTTGATGGATTTTTAAAGCCAGTTCACTTGCATAGGTGTGTCCAGTGCTCTTTTGCACTGCATATCTTATACAGATCCTGAAATACAGCAGAGTTTCACAATAGGCTTTACTTATCGCACAGCTTGCTTGTTTTTTTTAGCTACACAGTGTAGATGCTATTCGCAACACCTAATGCTTGCAGAGGCGATTGTCTGGCGACAATTACTTCCTATTTTCTTCCAGCTGCTAGGAATGAATGAATGCTGTGTCCTTTCTTTCCCACTCCCCAAGAGGTCTTTCTAGAATGCTTTGATAGATCATTAACTGCAATAGTCTTTGTAACAGTTCAGCATCTGAAAGAATTATTTGTTGTTCTTGTAATGGCATCTACTAATTCAAATATTGATTTCTGTGGCTTTTGCCTGGAAGACATCAATTCTAAGTGATAAATTCTAAAGTTTTCTTTTATCGCATCTAATCTTCTGACCATATCTTTGTTGGAATGTCCTCTTCGGGTAAACCTCAGGTTTCTACACAATCTCTTGGTACCAAGTGCTATCCGTGGCTTGTTTAACTGATTCTTCAACTACTTGGTCCACAAAGCAGAGCTGCAACTGTTGTTTGAAAGATGTGAACTACGAGCGTAGATCAACAGCTTTCTGGTTCATGCTGAAGGATGATAGCAAGTTAAGTTTCTCCATTCGGAGCTCCACCTTGTTCGCCAGTTCTTTTTCTTTCTTTGTCTTATTTTTTCTCCCTTCTTCTGTTTCCGTCTGTAATAATTCTACTCCACCCTACCCTGTTTAACTACACACCTAAGGAGTCAGGAGGGAGCCAGACCTTGTCTGGAAACCACACGGAGGGAACTGAATGTGCAGGTTGTGTTGTGCAGCAACAGTGGATCGAGTTTGGGCCAGAGAGACAGAATAGATCAAGAGTGGGCAGGCGAGGCAGCTGGTGAGGCAGCCCAGAGCAGGACACTAGCAGAGGCATGGCGAAGGCCGGAAAGCCTGGAATGGGGATCTGGCAGCGGCATGGCGAGGGCTGGAAAGCTGGAACGACTACAGCAGTGGAAAGTTGAGCTGTCTAACTTAGATAAGAAAGAGGAGATAACTTTAATGTGAATGGCGCCATGTATATACAACAATAATATATACTTTTCACTGTATTTTTACACTGAATACACGTGACAATAAATGGTTCAATAAAGTTCAAATGATTCAATTTGGAATCCATCCTTGTATGCTGTCAGCACTATACTTAATCTTCCTTTTCTAGTTTTCAGAATTAAAACTAGTCTTGTGTTGGCTCTGCATTATTCCCGAAACAGCTCATTTTGCTTTGTTATTTGAATCTGGGCGTACTTTCACTTTGTTCAGCATGGGACTGCCTCTCGGCAACCTTTCAGATTTGAAACTGCCTTCAAATAGGGTGGATTTTAATCAGCCTACAGGAAGCTGGCTGATTTAGAGTTACTTACTGTTTGTGAAGTTGGCATTGTTTTGTGAACTGTGAGAACTTCTGGATTATTGTAATGTTTTGTTTGCTGCTGCTTCTCTTGGTCTTCAAGCCTTTAAGTCTAGTTTCTTTGCTATAACTCATTTTTCTGGAAAAAGAATCTCAGATGCCCATATAATAATATTCTTGTATTATCTAAATGTAACCTCTAAATGCGCATGAGAGCCGTATTTACATGAGTGGTTTTATTACAAAACTAATGTGTTCAGTAAAGTAATCTCCAGACATAAACTGTGCTTCAAGTGAAAGGAGCCTGTGATCATGTAACAACATACATGTACATGATGCTTTTGATCTTTTAAAGTGATATCGCAACAACAAGGCACCAACAACTGCGGCCTTCATCTATGCGGCACCTTTAAAATCATAAAATATTCTACTTGGCACTTCTTGGGGGGTAATTAAAAATCACAATTGGACAAGAAACCACATCACAAGTTGCTGGGAGAAGTTACAAAACATCCAGTTAATATTGTGGATGTCTCTAGATTAGATTTGATTCCCTACAGTGTGGAAACAGGCCCTTCGACCCAACAAGTCCACATTGCCAATTGCAGCATCCCACCCAGACCCATTCCCCTATAACCCACACCCCTGAACACTATGGGCAATTTAGCATGGCCAATCCACCTAATCTGCACATCTTTGGACTGTGGGAGGAAACCGGAGCACCTGGAGGAAACCCACACAGACACAGGGAGAATATGCAAACTCCACACAGACAGTCGCCCAAGGGTGGAATCAAACCTGGGTCCCTGGTGCTGTGAGGCTGCAGTGCTAACCACTGAGCCACCGTGCCGCTCCAGGAAGCGATTCCAAAACTTAGGGAGCAGACAGCTGAAGGCACAACAGCCAATGGAACAATAATGAAAATCAGAAGTATTCAAGAGGGTGGAAAAAGGAGGAGAGCAGAGATCTTGGAGTACTGTGAGGTCAGAGGTGATTACACAGAAAAATCAAGTGAGGTGTAGGGACACAGCCATGAAGGAATCTGGGAACAAAATTGAGCATTTTAAAACAGAGGTGTCGTTCAAAATTGGAGTTGCTGTTTGTTTACTACATTTTCACATATATAGATCTTCCTGAAAGCAATGTTTATTCATAGCAATACTTTGAAATGCACTAAGTTCAGCACCAAATCGTCCCTAGAGAATTGTTACACTTGTTTTCATGTTGTGCTCCTGGCTCTGTGACTGCATGGTTCTTTTTTACAAGATGACACTTAACAATACAAAAGAAATGACAGAATTTGCACCCATTAGTTGTTCAAGGCTCTAAACTGATATTTAGCCAGTGAGTACTCATCCCCTCCCACAATCAACTTTCAAGTATTATATCAACAATGCATTAGCATTCGTGGAACTATGTGCATTTTTCAAAATCCATTCACAGAACATGGATGTCGTTGGCAAAGCCAGCTTTTATTGCTGAGAGTGAAAACTTTTGGTTTAAATTTAAACACATATCACAACAGAGATAACTTTCCAAATCAGGCAGGAAGTGCGCAATAATATTAAATAGCAAAAGTAATTTTCACATTTCAAGATATGCTTCCAGTCATGGACATGATTGAAAGTCAGCAGCTCCAACAGTGCAGCACTCCCTGGACTACACTGTCAAAACTCTGGGCTGGGCTTGCAGCCTACAACTCAGGAGGTGAGAGTATGACAAACTGAGACATGACCAACACTTGGGCTTCATCTTAACTAATTCAAAATACAAGCACTTGCAGTGTGTTACCACCAGATCCAATTTATGATTAAAATTGTTTATTTATCATCACAATTTTGCTGTTTTTTTAAAAAGGAAGAGATAATCCGAAACTCAGAAGAACCATATCAAACGCATATAAGGGTGACACGGAAACAGTAATTATCAATCATTTCCAAAGGAAATTGGAGAGATTCTTGAAAGAAATAAAGCATTATGGAAATAGAGCAGGGAATGAAAGTGACTGCATTGCTCTCCAGAGCCAGCATAGACTTGATGGTTGATTGATTGCTTAATATTTATTGTCACGCATACCAAAATATCGTGAAAAGGTTATACTTTATGAGCAGTACAGGCAGATCATAGTAAGCCAAGGATGTACAGGTCAAAAATGCTTAGACAGAGACATACATTGCATAGGGCATATGGTAGGCGAGATCAATGTTAGCAAGATCAGTGTTATTTGAGGTGAAAGAGTTCATTCATCAGTCTGATCAAGGCTGTGAAGAAGCTGCTCCTGAATCTCTGGTGCACGTGTTCGGTCTTCTGTACCTTATGCCTGACAGAAGAGGTTGTAGGAGGTCACTACCAGGGTACCATGGGTCTTTGATGATGTTGGCCACCTTTCCACAGCAGCAAGCCATGTAAATGGAGTCATTGGATAGAAGGTTGAGTTCAGTGATGATCTGGGCTGCGCACACCACTTTCTGTAGTTTCCCATGGTCCTGGGCAGAGCAGTTGCCATACCAGACCGTTATGCAGCCGTACAGTATGCTTTCAATGGTGCATCTATAGAAGTTGGTAAGGAAACTTACGGACACCCAAAATTTCCTGAGCTGCCCGAGGACCAAGAGGTGCTGTTGTGCGTTATTGCCTGTCACATCTACATGGGAGGCCCAGGACCGTTTGTCAGTTATTGTCACTCTGAGGAACTTGAAGTTTTTCACCCTCTCGACCTCAGTTCTGTTGATGTGGATGGAAGTGCATTTTCCTCCTTTCTTTCTGAAGTCAATGATCAGTTCTTTCATTCTACCGATGTTCAGAGACAGATGGTTTTCATTGCACCACATCTTCAAGTCCTCTATCTCTCTTCTGTATTTTGACTCATCATTATTAGATATCCGTCCTACAACGCCAGCGAACTTGTCAGCAAACTTGTAGATGGCTTTGTTTGGAATTTGGCATCACAGTTGTAGGTGTAAAGGAGTACAGTACAGGGCTGAGGATGAATCCTTGAGGGCTCCAGTGTTGAGTGTTATTGTGGAGGAGGTGCAGTTACATATCTACAGTGATTGAAAGCTGAGGATCCAGTTGCAGAGGATGGAGCCAAGACCAAGGTCACAGAGTTTTGAGACCAGTCTGGAGGGGATAATGATGTTGAAGGCGGAGCTGTAGTCAACAAACAGGAGTCTGGCATAGTGGACTTTGATGTGTAGATGTTCCAGGAATAAGTGCAGGGCTGAAGGATATGGTGACCTGTGTGGAGCTGATGAGTCAAATACGCCAGAAATAGCTCTCTGATTTTATGTAATGGGAAAATACCAGCCCAATCTTGACAAAAAGATGACTTTCAATAATCTGATTAATTCATGTCTGTGGCTGTGTTGATAGCTTCAAGTTGGAATTCCATAATGAAATTTTATTTGCTTCAAAAATCAAAAGTTCTGCTTATTCACTGCAAGTGTTACTGTCTGTTAATGGTGAATGCTTTTAAACTTCAAGGATTATGATTTTCTGGAAACTGACTGAAAAGCATAGCAGGTGCTCCAAAGGCCACATGGTCGCAGAGATTAAAATTCAATTTGCTAAGGAATTTATTTCTACAATGCACGACATTGTAAGTCTCAGGGCATCGCGTCTTTTTAACCTCATCTGCAGTGAATGAATCATTTCCAAACAAATAAATTACAAAACAAAACTGAAGTACTTCTGTCAGTAGATAGATCTATAGTTGTTTGTTTCCATTTGAACGAAATTACAAACTTAGTCAACAGATTTTGCAGACCTATAGAGCAGATTAAATTAGTTCAGCAGGAGGGAGCAGATAATGGATGTTCAGAATGAATTCAGAACCGAAAATGAAGAGATGAGTGTGAATATTAAAAGGTCTGGGAGAAGAAAAAATAGAGAGGAAGAGAAAAATCAGCAGAGTTACTGGTGGTATGACAGTTTCCACAAGGAGTAAGATCATCTCAGCCATGACGGGCACATGAATTGCATGGAGCAGTGGGAGTCAAAAGGAAAAACTGAAAAGATCGAAGTACTCAAAACTTATTAATTGGGTATAAAAATCAGAGAATCACAGAACTGTTACAGTGCAGAACAGGGTCGTTTGGCTCAGTGGTTAGCACTACAGTGTCACAATGCTTGAGGCCTGGGTTCAATTTCACCCTCAGGTGACTGTGTGGAGTTTGCACAGTCTCCCTGTGCCTGTGTGGGTTTCCTCCAGGGTTGCTCCAGTTTCTCCCCACAATCCAGGGATGTGCAGGTGAGGTACATTAGCTTTGGGAAATGCAGGGTTAGGATAGTGGAGGGTGGATCTGTGTGGGATGCGCTTTGGAGAGTTGGTGTGGACTCAATAGGCCAAATGTACACTGTAAGGACTCTATGATCTGCATTGACTCTCCAGAGGAGCAATTCATTCAATATCAATAAATGGCCTTCTCTCATTATCCCTGCATATTCTTCCTTTTCAAATAATTGAAAAATTCCCTTCTGACTACCTCAATTGAACCAGTCTCTACCACATTCCCAGGCACTGCACTCCAAATCTTAACCACTTGCTAATCTCATGTTGCTTTAGCTTCTTTTGCCAAATAATTTCAATCTATGAAGTCTGGTTCTTGATCAGTGGGAATAGTTTCTTCTTATCCACGCCATCCAAAACTCAGGATTTTGAATACCTTTATCAAATCTCCTAACAACCTTCTATTCTCCAAAGGAAAACCTTCCATACTTCTCCAATCTGTCTTCACAACTTGAAGATTATTATTGCTGGAACTATTCTCCTGAAAACGAAAGCAGGTTTAAGAGTGAACTAAGTAGAGGTAGGAGCCAGCTCCAAAGAGAGAGAGACTGGGTCAATACTCGAGATACAGTAAAATCAGTGTCCCCTTCAACTCCCGCACACCTCCCCCCCCAAAATAATCATCCTTTCCCACCCCTAATCTTACAAACTAACCACCATGAGGAACGCCAGGGAGCCAAACAGCTTACCCTTTTTCCTATTTCTTACGGAATTTTGTTCTCCATTTAACTGTCATCTTGTTTGCAAACAACCAGAACCAGAAAACACCCATCCAATTGAATTACATTCAGTACCACTGCCAAAATTTACTCAATTATCGCAACTTACAAACTAAGTTATCCAACACTGCAGATTATAGAAATGGAGCAAAATATTGCCATCATTTTTGGAACACTGAAACATCAATTGAAAAGCAAAATACTCAGCAAGCTGGAAATGTGAAATTATTAGAAGCCACACGTAACCATCTACTTCTACCTTCAGCATTGTAAAAGACCTTAAACCCTGCTTCCAGGTAAAACAGTGGCTTACTTACGCCTTTCAGTTTAGGATTGTGTATCCAATGGCCATGGAGTGGTCTCTTCTACACTGAGAAGACCAAAGAGAGATTTGGCTTTCATTTTATGTAATATCACTATTCTTCCCACAAGTGGGGCCGAGTTTCCGGTTGCTTAGCATTTACATTCTGGGCTCCACTTTGAATCTGACCTTGGCCTCTACACTATTCCAATTAATCTTAATACAATTGTCCAAGATCATCCTTCTCCTTTCCCTTTTCTATCTACAATCCTCAAATCTTCTTTCAATCAGTTCCTTCAGCAATTTCACGTCTTAGAATATGGCCAATCCAACCTTTTCTTGATGATATTCCATCAAATCCTGCCTCCTACACCATCCTGATAACTTGATTATTGATCTTGTAGTCTCTGACTGACCTACTCCGGCACTATAGAGAACCATATCTCAACTTTCCCCTAGTCTTTGGATATTAACTTTTCTCCAGGTCCATCTTTCAGTCCCAAACTTACAAGATGCCCCAAATCAGTCTTGAGTTCTCTACCCCTTCCTGCACTGACCAATATTTCTAGCTCTGATTTCTTTATGGAAGTATCCATGTTCACAAGATTCTTCCCATGTACTTTTAACTGTTGACTATTTATCTTGATCTCTACCTTCCCACTATTATTGCTTTGATTCGTTTTGCTCATTTCACAACAAATTTCAATGCACATCCTTCATCATTTCATTCACCTTATATCTGTTATGCTAATCATTAAGACCTGGTCATCAGCAAATCCCACCACATTCATCTATTAGATTTCCACTTTGACATCTTTCTGCACATCAGCTGGTGCTTGGTCTCTCATGGCTTTCACATTGGGGTTTAAAAGCAATGGTGATTATCCCTAGACAAGTTTGTTTCGCACCACGTTTGATTATACCAGATGTAGCATCACCATACGCTGTGGAGATGGTCTCTCATCCATACCTTTCTGTTATATCCTCATTTAATTGTTGAACTGCTTCTACAGCTCACCCAGCTGAGGGTTTTTCATAATCAAGTATGCAATTTTTGCTCATTTTCTTTGCTTCTATCAGTTAGTCCCACTAGTTTGAAATCCTTGCCAAAATCCAATGGATCACAGTCCACGTAATGATTTGTTTTGGCTTCCAATATGTTTGTTAGGATCTTAAACATTATAGTTATGAGGTAATGCTGTTCCCATTTCATGGAATTTATCTTCTTTTGCAATGGGTTTAAGAGATTTCCCCAAAAGGTCTTCCAACCATTTCTCCTCAATGTTCTGCTTGTGACTTAACCATTTTTTTTTAATTGCCCTCTCCCAACATCCTTTTCTAATTTCTGCAGGGATTAGATAGCATCATATTGGTTTTCCTTTGTTGTAGATCAACATATTTCATCTTCCAGAAGGTCAGGTTTTTAATCATCCAAGGAAGTGACTCCTTCTCCTCTCATCACTACTTTGTCATTCAACCAAACACTCCATATGGTAAACACATTCTTAGCAGCTGAGAAAAGCAGTTGAAGAACATAATAAATCTCTGATTTATCATCTTCTATTTGCACTTCAATATTGTAATAACCATACGCCTTGCATTCTAATTAACTGCTTTAACATAAAATCAATACAAGAACCAAAAAGTGTACCCAGCAATGATAGAGTCTCAATAAATACTTAACAGATATCATATGCAAGAAACACAGGAGCTGTCTCTCAGCTGGGTCATGGATCAATACAGTCTGCATCCTGTGACAATCAGTCCTTATGTGTAATGGCCGGATGGAAAGCTAATCACAAAACTGTGAATGACAAATATTCGTGGCTCAATTTTATCTCTGAACCTACAAAGTCTATGTTCAAGTCCCATTCTAGGGCTTGAATGCATAAGCACAGAAGGAGCGCTGCCGTGTCGGAGGTGCTGTTATTCGGATGAGTAATTAAATTGAGGCCCAATTTGTTTGGGGTTAACGTGGATGTAAAAGATCTCGTGACATTATTTCAAAGAAGAGCAAGAGAGTTATCCCAAGCATCTTAGCCAATATCAATCTCCCAATCAAGATTACAAAAGCAGACTATCTAGTCATTCCAGAAAAGGACAAATCCAACTGTGCCAATTACTGCTGCAATTCTATTCTTAATCATCAAAAGCGATGGGAGATGTTGTCAACTGTTTAGCAGCATTTGTTTAGCAATAACCTGCTCAATGACATTCAGTTTGGATTTTGCCAGACAAAGGACAAAGGAGCAGAATTCAACAGGAAAAGTTAGGGTGACTGCCCTTGACATCAAGTGTGGCATCAATAGCCCTAGTAAAACTAGTGTCAATGGGAATCGGAGGGAAAGTTTTCTGGGTTTTAAGGAGGGTCTTAAAGAAGGAAAGCAATGTCGGTCTCTGGAAAGGGTGAAGAGCATCCCACCCAGATCCATCCCCAACCCTACCCCTGTAAACCTGTATTCTCCCATGGCTAATCCACATAGCCTGTACACTACAGAAAATTTAGTATGGCCAATCCACTTAATCTACACACCTTTATACTGAGGGAGGAAGCCCGACCACCGAGAGGAAACCCACACAGACTTGGGGAGAACATGCAAACTCACAGATAATTGTCCAAGGCTGGAATTAAACCTAGGGCCCTGGCAGTGTGAAGCAGTCGTGCTAACCACTGTGCCATTGTGCTGCCCCATTTACAACACCCTTCTGCACTGCTTTATCATCAAAATTATCAGCACACATTCACAGAAATTGCTGGTAAAACTCAGCAATTCTACTGACAATCTCTCACTGATGCCATGTCACCAATCTTCTAAATGCACTTTCATCGACAAAAGTCGGTCAGCGGATCATGTTGGCTCTCACCCACATATCATAACATATTAGTTTGTCCAAAAGTTTCAATCCTTCAGTACCCCATTGGAATGCATGTAGTGTTAAAAATATAGTTACAGTAATCAAATCACTCCTGTTCCCAGATCTGGAAAAAAAGTTGTGACAATTTCAAATGACCCTGCAAGTCTATTTTAGTTCCAACATTTCATTGTTTGTCTGAAAGCAAAAGATCACAACCTGAGTATTCACTTTAAACTTGAGATATATAGATTATTGCTTGCCAAAAGAATAAAGGGAGAGGGAGTCAAGGTGGATAGATGGAGGAAAGCCATGATCTTGTTTAATGGCAGGACATACTTGAGGGATCTTTGTTTTCTATGTTCCCAAACAATTTCAAAACTCAACTCCTTCATGCACATTGGACTTTTAACTCCCAGTCATTGTGCTCCTAAGTCTTTTGGAAGATAGTCATTTTCTTCATGGAATATAATTCGTCAACTCTGTTTTCACAAATGTGCGTTGTAACAAACTTGTGTTCTGCAATTGGAATAGTATTAATCACCCTGATATCAGTCAAAATGCTTTTTATTCACATACAACTTCTGTTACCAGAGTGAGAGGCTTTTCGCAACCAAAAAGCAAAGACAAGCTTGCTTTTATGTCACACCTCCAATGATCTCAGGCCCAAAGCACTGTACAGCTCATTAAGTATTTTCAAGGTAAGTCACTGTTGTAATGTAGGAAATACATCCAATGTTGCAGCCAAAGTGTGTACCACAAGTTCCTACAAACGGCAATTGACAAAGACCAGTCATTCCGTTCCAATGATTCTAAACGGGGAACAAAATTGGCTGGGTCATGGAAGAGAACCAGTTCTGAGGAAGGGTCACTGGCCCTGAAATATTTACTCTGTTTTCTCCTCCACAGACGCTGCCACACCTGCTGAGCTTTTCCAGCAACTTTGTTGTTGTTCTTGTTGGTGTGCATGGAAGAGAACTCCCCTGGTTGTCTTTCAAATAGTGGAACATCATGTAAGAGGTCACACAAATTTTAACATCTTGTTCAAAATACACCAGCCTGGAGAGTTCAGTGCTCCTTCGGGATATTTAGAGTTTCTGCAAAAATTACTAGCTTGAATAATTTGCTGGTTCAATCTTCTTTGGATCACTAAGTGTTTTCCTGCTCTTGCCTCATAAATAGCCAGGGAGGTGGTGGTGCATTGGTAATGTCACTGGACTAGTGATCCAGACCTTGGGCTAATGATCGGGGGACATGGGTTTTATCCCACCATAACAGATGTTATTGTGTTCAATGTGCAACAATCTGAAATTTAAAAGATGACCTCACAGTGTATAAAACTGCCAATTGTTATAAAAACACATCTGTTTCACTTAAATGTGTTTTTGGGAAGGAAATCAGACATCCTTAGATGTCCTGGCCCTCTCTGTGACTCCATACCACATCTAAGTGGATGACTCTGAAATGACCGCTGAAATGATCTAGCAAGCCAATCAAATCTGGGGCAATTAAAGATAGGCAATAAATGCTGGCCAAACCAGCTACGCCTACATTTCATGAATGAATTTTTAAGAAGCTTTAGTTAAGGCAGTTTTGGTTGCAGTCAATGTCGTGATTATTGGCAGAAGGAACGTGGGATAAATAAAAATACACATAGCTGTTGAGATTTGGAATGCACTACCCGAGAGGTTGGCGAAAGCAGATTCTACAGTAACTTATAAAAAGGGAATTGCAGAAATACCAGAAAAGGAAGAAAAGTAATCAGGGCAGCAGGGAAAGAATAGACGGGAGTACAAAAAGAATACTGCTCTTTTAGAGGTGTAAGTCTTTCAGACACAATGTCTCACCTGCACTCTCCAGTAGATAGTAGAGAAGCACAGCAGGCCAGGCAGCATCAGAGGAGCTGGAAAGTTGATGTTTCGGGTTGGGACCCATTTCTGAAGAATGGTCCCGACCTGAAAAGTCAGCTTTGCTGCTCCTCTGATGCTGTCTGGCCTGCTGTGCTCCTCCAGCTCCACAATGTGTTATTGCTGACTCCAGCATCGGCAGTTCTTACTATCTTAGTAACTAGAGAATCTGTTTCCCAGTGATATTGTCTGGAGATAAATAGTGTTGAAGGGACTGTTCCTCAATATTTTACTTCATCCAAGTGGAGAAAGCATTTCAGTTTAATATAACTTTCAAACAAATGGCACCTTCTGGCAGTGCAATGATCCCTCAGTACTGCAGTGAGAGCATTATATGCACAGGTCTCTGGCATGAGGCTTAAACCCAGAGCCTTCTGAATCAGTGGGTGAACATGTTTCTCAGCTGAGCCATACCCGACAAATACCTAACCAACAGAGCACCAAAGCAGGAGTGAAATTTCATAAACGTAATACATCACAACAAAATCAGGCTGTGTGGTTGGAATTCCTTGATATCAACATTGATAAAACTTTGATAGTTTAATACTTTCCCAGTAAAAACAAACTTGAACTTCTGAAATTAATTCATTAATGTGAGATAAAAGTGTATTCCCTTCGTCTTGATGGTCAGGTTATCTTAGTTGCACTGTAATAGCATTTAGTGTCATGGTTATACAAATTGAGTGATTAAAATACCCCGTTATCACCACATGAGGAATTCTATGTATTCAATATTGGTAATTTTCAAGACAATTTTAATTCTTATGGAATATATTGTTGGCTGATAATTTATAAGTATGGAAATTTAAAAAAACACATTATAATAAATGGAGCCAAATATATGTCACTGCTTTCCTAGCATTACCAAGCCAAGTGGAACATATCAGAGAAGGCACAGACAAGATTCTGTACTTCATTTTCCACGTTTGGTTTTCCTAATATTAAAGAAAATACATAGCCTGAGAAACTATGCACCCAGCTCAAGAGGAGTCTCAAACAGTGTTTCTAAAAATTGTTTATATTTAAAGAGCTGTTGGATTACAGAAATGAGCCTCTCATCTACAGTGTGGCCTAGAACATGTTAAAGAGCAGTCTTCAATCATCCTTTAACATTTTAATGCCAATGGATAGATGTCCTGAAACAACATTAAGTTGAGATTGTGCTCTTAATTACCCAAAACTGCAAGAGCTTTACATTGCAAATAAAAACTGTTATTGAGCAGCAAAGTCTCACATTTCAGTTCAGTTGAAACAAATTACAATACTTAACAGTGTTAAATGTGGCTCAGCAAATAGTTTCCTTACCTGTGAGTCAGAGATGGTGGGTTTAGGAGACTGATGCAACAAACTGTTTCCTAATTCCTTGCCTAAGTGGCCCTGTTGTGATTTTAACATTACACACCTTCTTCGTAAGCTTCTCCAACCGGTGGAAATAGGTTTTTTTGTCAAATTTACCCTGTCAATTTTTTTTTAAATCTCAGAAACAGATGAAATTACTCTTGAACATTGCATATCCCAGTGAATACAACCCTACTGTATAATGTCTCCGCATGATACAACTCTTGGTGCCCGAGCAGTGTTTTGGGCATTTTGCCCTGCACTTGTTCCAAGGTTAAATGTATTCTCTCTGGTGCCAGAATCATATAAAATATTCCAGATGTGACCTAAGCAGAGGTTTATATTGGTGGGGGAGAACCACCTCCTCTATATATTCTCAGCCCTCTTGATGCAGTCTAACAATCCAAGAACCACATATGTTATTCATAGTTTCTCTGTCTCCCCTTGCCCCTTAAGCCAGAAACCCAATTCTATCATGAATTGAGAACACTTATGATTTAACACTGGTTCCCTACCCTCATGTGTTCAACTACCTCGGCGGATGCCTTCCTGTCTGACACCCTGGCACAGCCTTTTCTTTTGTTAGCTTTTTTCATAGGATTACTCACCAGCCTGATTGCTTAAAGACTGCTAAACAACAGTCTTCTCTGCTGTTATGGAACTCCTCCCTGCTTCTGTCCCTCTCTGTTTCTGTGATGGTAAATCTCCGGGAAGCAATGATTTGCCCATGAGCCTTTCTGGTCATTTAGCTTAAATTAGACAACTTTGTATAATTGCTGCTCGAAGTCACTGCACAAAATTACTTTATCACTTTCTACTCTTTTAAAAAATAAAAGGCAGACCTTGATAGAAAACCTGTATTTCCTCCATTTTAGAACCCAAGATCTCAAATAATCACAATATATTATGAACCTTAAACACATTAACATCTTAAGGCAAACGTTAAGCTAGCTGGTCTGTAGTATTATGTTTTCTGTTTCCCATCTCATTGAATAATGGAGTTACATGCACTATGTTCCAATTAAATTGAACCCTTTCCAAATGTAAAGAATCTTGGAAAATTAAAACCAATCACTAGACATATCCATTAAGAATTTTATCAGGACCCTAGCAATTGCTCAATACCACTTCCCTGATAATTGTAATTACCTTTTGATTATTCCCTATCTTCCGATTCCTAATTTACAGTTATTTCAGGGATGCTACTGATATCCTTGATAGTGAAGACCTATGCAAAATATCTCTTCAACTCACCCGCCATTTTCTCATTTTGCATTATTAATTCCCCACTCTCACTCTTGATTGGACTAATGCTCATATTATCATCTCTTTTCTTTTTCAAATATCTCAAGAAATTCTTATCATCTGTTATTGTATTTCTGGCTAGCTTTCTCCCATACTCTAATTATTCCCACTTTATTAATCTTTTAGTTAATCTTTGCTGTTTTTGTATTCTGTCCAATCTATTCACCTGCCACTGAACTTTGTGCAATTAAATGCTTTTCTTTATATCTGAGACTGAAATAACTTGAGAGGCCAGCATACAATCACCAAGTCACCCTTTATTTACACATATAGAGTCTTTGACACTGATCCCAATTCCTCAGAGCCAGCTCTCAGAGTGAGCAGAACCTTTGAATCGCCTGTTTATATTGGTCAGCCAGGGCTTTCAGGCTAACAGCCCCAATCAGGGAACTCATATTCTATAAGGTCCACCTGACTGAATTCATTATAGTCATTACATCCCTCCCCAACCTAGTGCGAGTGCAATGGCTGGTTCTTTTATTATTGTAGCACCTCCTGGGCCGTTTTAGCACCAGATCAGGTTCCTCCAACTGTGCCTCTGATAGGGTCAGCGTGTAACACAGAGTAGCTCACCTCTTGCATCCGAAAGGAATTCATTCTCTTCTTCATGCAGCAAAGGAATCAAGGCAATGATGCCTGCTGTACACATCCCAAATTCCAAGGTATCTTCAGTGCTCAACAGGGAAGGAGAACCCAAGGGTTCTGAAACTATTGGCACGGCTGTAGTTTTGCTCCTGCACAGTATGCAACTTTGCAGCTTTCCTTTCATCCACGTGCTTCTACAGGACCACCTTACCAACACAAACTTTGATGTCAATGTACCTGACCTCACGTCAACCAGGCTTCTTACCCAGGCAGGGCCATTCCCATGGTTCCTACATCAAATTTCATCCTATGAAGTAAACTGGCTCCCTTGCATAGCAATGTCCTGTGTCCGACATCAGCTTTCCTGATACCATTTCACCCTCACACCTAAATCCAGAAAGATTAAACCTGGTGCTGAGTCTTCTCTCCATTAGCAGTTCTGCTGGAGCTATCCCTGTAGTTGCATGAGGGGTGGTCCTACAATCAAACAGGAACTGGGGTAGTTTGGTATCTTGTGAATGTGTAGGCTGTTTCTCTAAGCATGCCTTCAAAGTTTGGACTGCTCCTTCTGCCAGACTATTGTTGATGGACGGTAAGGAACTGTCCTAATATGTTGAATACCATTCAATTTTACTAAATACTCAAATTACTTGCTGGTAAATGATGGCCCATTATCCATGACCAACTCTTCTGGGAGTCCTTATATTGCAAAAGATGTGCACAGTTTTTCTATCATCATCCCTGTGTTTGACGAATGAAGTCTATGCACATTCAGCCATTTTGAGTGAGCATTCACAATGATGAAGAACATTGGGCTCATGAAAGGACCTGCAGTGCCAATGTATAACCCAGTCCAGAGTTTACCTGGCTATTCCCATGAATGTGGGGGAGCTGCGAGCAGTAATTTTTGTTCTCGTTGGCACTCTGGGCATTGCGGCACCAGCTCAGCTATGTCTGCATCCAGTTGCAGCCACCAGGCATAACTTCCCACCAACATCTTCATTTTGGACACCCCTGGTAATGACCCTGGAGTTCATCCAGTATCTAGTGGTGGCCTATGCTTGGGACAATCACTCTTGCTCCCATTAATAATATGCTGTCCTCTGCTGTCATCTGGTCTCTCCAGGTCCGAAAAGGTTTCAAACCTGGCTCTGACGGCCCTCTGCTATACCCCTATTACCACCAGCTTTTTCAGTTTTGCCAGGACCAGATCTTTCTGTGTCCAAAGTTGGATATTGTCAGCTTTGATTGGTAGCATGTCCAGATAATTTAAAATCATTATGGGCTCTTCCAGTGGCGGTACCACCAGTGGTCAATCTACCAGTGGGAGGCAGCTCAATGCACCTGCACTGGCTACCTGGCCTCCTGGAGAGGGTTCCTCTTTCTAATTATATGCACATAGTATTAGAGCCCACCGCTGAATTCAGCCTGAAGCAATGCGCAGCATGTCCTTGTCCTTTTTAAGTAGATCTGACAGGGATTTGTGGTCTGTTATATTACAAGCTTATGTATGTAAACGTACTGGTGGAACTTCCTGACTCCCCAATATGGCTGCCAAACCTTCATCCTATCTCTGAGCATATTTATGCTCTGCATTAGCCAAAGTCCTGGATGCATGCACTATTGGGCTTTTCTCTCCATTGGGCCATCTATGAGCTAATACTGCTCTGATGCCATCACACGTGAGGCATCACATGTCAATATTGGATCTTGCTTGGGATCAGTGTATGCCATCACCGTAGAGGATGATAGCTGTTTCTTTACTGCCCTGAAAACAATTGGCTTGGCTATGTGACCATTTCCAAGGCTGACCCCTATTTAAAAGTTAATGCAAAGGTGCCAGGATGGAGGCCAGGCTATGTATGAACTTTCTGTAATAGTTCATCAACCCAAAGAAAGACTGAAGCTCTGGTACGGATGGGGGAAGCCAGCTGTGACTGTTTTCTGGTACAACATATCCAGATAACTTTCTGCTTTCCTGTGCCTACTGATCAGTTCATAAACTCTGAACCAAAGCACTTCAAGCCACAAACACTTACTGCAGATGTGTTGGCCCTGGGTCTGCAGTATAAGATATCACCTGTTCTGCCATCCTTAATAATATGTTCTACTTAATAGCTTAATTACTTTAGTAAACTAATTATTTTGCTGCTTCATTTACGTTATTAACCTAACCACCAGTTACAACAATGGGAGGCAACAGCCTAGTGGTATTATCACTGCTAATAACAGTCATCTCCACTGTTATGGACCTCCTCCCTGTATGAAACTGCTTCTGTCCCTCTGTCTCTGTGACGGTTACACTCTAGGTAGCAATGATGTTCCTATGTGGATTTCTAGTAAATTATTTCAAATTAAACAACATTCTGTAATTGCTATTTGAATTCACTGCTCAAAATTACTTTCTGACCTTGTTATGAAAAGCCAGACCTTGCTAGAACTGTCAAGTAAAAGCTGTATTTCCTCCATTTTAGAACCAAAGTTCTCAAGTAATAATAATAATAATAATAATAATAACAATAATAACAATAATAAATTACAAACCTTCAACACATTAACATCTTATGACAGATGTTAAGCTAGCTGGTCTGTAATTTCTGTTTCTATCTCCCTCCCTTTTTGAATAAAGGAGTTACAGTCACTACATTCCAGGCAAATGGAACCCTTCCCAAATCTAATACAGAGAACAAGATAATGTTCTGGCGTCTTGGGTTCGAATCCCATGTGGCAGATGGTGGAATTTGAATTAACTAAAAACCCAGAATTAAGTCTGTAAATGACCACGATGACCATGAATCCAAAGTCAGAAAACCCATTTAGTTCACTAATGTTCATTAGGGAAGGAAATGCCATCCTTACCTGGGCTGGCCTACATGTGATTCTAGACTCACAGCAGTGACTGCCCTCTAGGCAATAAATGCTGGCTTAACTAGTGATGCCCTTGTCCTGTGAATAAATAAAATAAATTTAAAACCTCAGGAATAGAATACTCCTTAATAAACTGTTTATTTTCCTGTAGTCACTATTTCTAACTGAGATGCCTCTAATTATGGGTATTTTCTAATCAACCGATTCAGAGGAGTTTCTTCAGCAGGTGGGACTTGAATTCCGAACTCCTTGCTCAGAGGTAGAGACATTATTACTGACACACAAGAGTATCCAAAATTGACACTGGTGGGAAGAAGCCATTATCTCGATGCACCTTAAACCACTAGCCTTTCAGGTAACAGTTGGGTGTACTGATCAATTGTGCCACATAGACAGATAAGCTTGGTAAACACTAGACTAGCAAACACCACTTTCCAGTGTTAATAAAATTAGCAGATCAATTTGAACCCTGGGTTATGTTCACTCTTCCAATGCCTCTATTAATACACTGCATTAGTTCAGGGTCAAGTGCGGATCAATTATTTAAGCTGGCTTTCTCAGTTAACTAATTTTAGATGTTCACAAATTAGGAGCTTGTACGTCCCTTTTTAAGCCTGGATGAAATTTAGGTATTAAAAATCAAATAACAGTTAAATATTAAATATAAAATACAAACAAAATTTAATTTTGTGGAAGCGGTTAAGATTTCCTTACTCACCCATTTCCCAGCACACTGTTTGGAGTCACAATCCAACATCACTAAGAGGAGACAAGGAATGTCCAAAGATTCAAGATAGTGCAACAAAGAAGTGCCTACTCTAAAAAGCAGGGATGTGCCCTCCACGAAAGAAGTACAACAAATAAAATTTCCTCTTGTTCAGAAGAGAACTTTAGACTCTAAAACACCAGGAAGACAGTCCAAGGCAACTGCTTCTACCTAACCAACTACTACTTTTTCACACCCTAACAGAGCATGTTTGCGGGAAACAGCAAAATCTCCAGATCATCAGAATTTATAAATACCAACAGGGAGATGGGATAGTTGCAAATATAATCAGAAAAACAGACATACAACAACAATGGTGAGCAGAGAAAAGTTTTGGGGAAATGTTACATATGGGTTTGAAAGGGTTAATACTTGATTTTAAGCACCACCCACTGTGATGATGGCAGGAGGACAGACAGTAAAATAGAATGTAATAGAAGACAGAGTAAAGGCTAGTTCCTCCCAGCAGTTGTAGTAGTAACATAGAACCTATTCTTAGAGCCTCTATTTATAATCTCTTCTTTTTAATTAAGCATGTCAACATTTCAAAAGTAAATATCAGAATTATTTTGTGCATTGAGGAATGCTTCTGATAAAACGGGCTGCAATAACAAGTAAGAAGTGTGCAATGAAAACAAACAAAATGGATATAAGCAGGTGAGATCTTACCACTGGAACAATTTAAGCCTCCCCAGCCTGGTTCACACTGACAGGTGTTGGGAGCGATGCATCTTCCATGGACACATTTCTCAGCACAGTGAGCTGTTTGTGAGAGACATGCAACAAGGAGGGAAAAAGGACAAAGAAAACTAAAGTGAACAATTTGCAATAACAGCTGCAGTAGATTAGTTCAGACGTGCTTTACTGCACAAAAACACCTACTGTTCCTTAGAGCACGACTATCGCAGTGGCCTCCCCTAATTTACTTTTCAGCAGAAAGGGTCTCAGTTGAACAGTTTTACATCTCAAAATCTTAGTTCAAATGCTACCTCCAGTGCGATCTGCTTAACATACTTACACTTTTGAATAGAACGAGAGCGGAAAGGGAGAAAGAAAAAAAGACAGAGGGTGAGAAAGAAAGAAAGGGGGGAACGAGAGGAAGAGAAAGAGATATACTTCATTTGCATAATACTTTTCATGATCTCAAGAAGTTCCAAAATACTTTAATTACAGCTAAAGAAGTACATTGGAAATATAGTCTCTATTGCATTGTATGAAAAACAGTGCTGATTTAGGCACAGCAAGATTCCACAAACTGCCATATAACTGACAAGACAATCTCAAACTGATTACGTTTTGTGAGAAACTAGGTGAGGATTAGATCGAACATCATGGATACCTCCCCTGCTCTTCTTTGGAATAGGGGATCTATAAGTGCTATGGACTCCTTAACATCCACTAGAGACGATTGATGGGGCTTGGTTTAACATCTCATTGGACACTCAACACTCCCTCAATGTCACACCAGGATGTGGGATGAGGTGGCCGAGAGGTTAAGGCGATGGACTACTAATCCACTGTGTGAAAAAAAAATACAATGGCTCAGTGGTTAGCACTGCTGCCTCACAGCGCCAGGGACTCGGGTTTGATTCCACCCTCGGGTGACTGTGTGGAGTTTGCACATTCTTCCCGTGTCGGTGTGGGTTTCCTCTGGATGCTCTGGTTCTCCCCTCACAGTCCAAAGATGTGCAGGCTAGGTGGATTGGCCATGCTAAATTGCCTGTAGTGTTCAGGGATGTGTAGATTAGGTTTGTTACAGGGAAATGGGTCTGTGTGGGATGTTCTGACGGTCAGTGTGGACTTGTTGAGCCAAAGGGCCTGTTTCCACACTGTAGGGATTCTATGAAAGAAGGGCCAGTCTAGATATTGAGCTTAACCTTCTGGAGTTTCCTGCAACTTTCTGACCTAAAGTGGAACACTGAGCCACAAATGACACAGGGGAAATTATGTTGTTTTAACAGCATAGTGCCGCTTTTAGTTCTTTGTTCCTGATTCTTAATGATCAAAGGACAAAGAACTTTTGGAAAAATAGGCACCTCATGGCTTTAGCACATTATCATGACAATTCTGCCATTCATTCTCACAGCAAAACAACTTCAAGTAGAAAATTTACTGAGGACAACTTTTAACAACTACATTCAGTTCTGAGGAAGGGTCACTGCTTTCTCTCCACAGATGCTGCCATATCTGCTGAGCTTTACCAGCAAATTTTGTTTTGGTTTCTGATTTCCAGCATCCAGTTAACTCAACTCGGCTAGAACCTCTTCATAAAAAATGTTTCAATAACTAGAATGATGCCATAAAATCTAAAGAAAACTTCATTCGAAACAAATACTGCAAGGCTTAACACAACACTGAAAATAAAAATCACAGCTCCAGGCAAAATCTTTGAAAAATAATATATTCTTCGGGATCAATTTCAAAGCAATTTAATTGATTGTTTTGGAGGTGCTAAGATACAAATACAGCAACTCACTCACCAAACCCAATTGACAATGAGATTATGACTGAAACAGTCATGCTATATTCTATGTGAATATTCAAACTTATAAATAATACATTACAAAATTTAAGAACTTCATAATCACTGATTTCTTTTAAAATGAACATTGCAGCTTAAAACAGTATTTTAATTCATTCAGCTGATTTTCTATAGAATTTGATTTTAGAGGTTACATTTACCTCCAGTTGGCTGTTTTTGTATGGAGATGTGCCATAGCAAAGCAGCAGGGGAGGCCTATGATTGAATCACATCTACTAGATTCTCAATTAGATATTTTCGCAACTTCAAGAAAGGCTAGCTGTTTCAAGTCAGCTTTTCTTTCATGGATGAGAGTGCTGGTGTGGTGCAGTGATTGTATAAAGTGTTGGGGCACAATCAGTTTTGAAGAAGGGTCAATGTACTCAAAACATTAACTCTGCTTTCTTTTACAGCTGCTGCCAATGCTACTGAGTTTTCCCAGCAATTTCTGTTTCTGCAGTCCTTTGGTTTTTTTTTTAAATACAAATTATTGATGCTGTGGCTGAGAAATGCTCTTTGAAGCATTCACCTCAATGTAGCTTCAGTAGCTGGCAAAATTAACAGCCCCACCTGCATGAAATGAATTTGGATCCTGCGACAGATCAAAGCCATGTCCTGACTGCCTAAATTACTTAACAGTTTCACATTGACAACAAATGATATTTTATCATTTGAAGTTCACTGCATTTCCTTTCGCAATCAATATATTTTTCCTGAAGAATGTTCATGTTAATCTTCTGTGCAAAGTAATTAAATGCATTACAAAACAGGAGGGATGAGGTCCGGGACTTGTTTTTAACAGTCATAGAGCACAGAAGGGAAAACAGGGCGGCACAGTGGCTCAGCGGTTAGCACTGCTACCTCAGTGCTGGGTTCAAATCCTGTCTTGGGTGACTGGGTGGAGTTTTGCATGATTTGCGTGGGTTTCCTCATGGTGCTCCGATTTCCTCCAACCGTCCAAAGATGTGGTGGTTAGGTGGATTGGCCATGCTTAAAAATTGCCGTTAGTGTGTAGTTTATATGCATTAGCCATGAGAAATGAGGTTTACAGGGATAGGCTGGGGGGAGGTGGTTCTTCAGAGGGTTGGTGCAGATTCAATAGGTCAAATGACTTCTTTCTGCCCTGCCCTGTAGAGAATTTATTTATAGAAAACCATTCAATTCAAATGTCTATGAGTGGGTACACAGGCTTGGTCCCATGCTTCTGTTAAGTATGCAAATGCCCATGCAACATCTTTTTAAAATGTTTTATGGAATTACCTTACATCATCTTTTCAGGAAAACTGTATTCCAGATGCCAGAAACTTGTTCAAAAAGACATTTCCCCTTTTATCCATCTAGATCTTTTATTATTAATTTACAATCTCTGACATCCAGTTGTTGAATAATTTTGCACACTGTTTTATTAGAATCTCGCATTTGGAAACCTCTCATGCTCAGGTCACTTCTTAGCCTCCTTTATTTCAAGGAGAACGGTTCTAACATTTTGTCATTATTGAAGTCCCTCATCCTGATTATATCCTGGTGAACCCCTTCTGTTCCCTTTCTAAGGTCTTTACACCTTCCTGAGGTGTGGTGGCCAGAATTGGATCTAATTCTCCACCTTGGCCATACTTAGTTTCCTCACCTCCACTTGTAAACTCAACAATCCATAGTTATTTTTAAAGCAGTCTATCACTTGCCCTGGCATATGTAAGCATTTGGGTTTTTTTTGTGAACATCTCTACACTTTGCAAAATAAGGCCATTTGTAATGTCCTGATTTGCCAGTTGATTCCTCCCTAAGTGTATCACCTCACACGTCGCTTCCATCGTTCTGCCCATTTCACCACTGTATCATGAAATCTACAACTATTCACAGAAAGCTCTGCCACTAAATAAACATTTCATTTCAATCATTCTGGCTCACTTCGTGCCTGCTCGTTGCTGGGATCTTCTAACAATTGGTATGAGGTCCATTTATTATGTAAATGAAAATGACCTATTGCTCATTTTGGGTGATCATCGGGAGCACCTAAAAAATTGGGTAAGCAATGTGAGCCGGGAAACTTTTGGGCCTCACTGGCATGCTCAGCAGGTGCTGGTTAATTTTGAGCCTTGATTTCTGCCTGTACAATGGATGCAAAGATGGCTAAACCTCTCCGACACCTTTGAGATAAATATACAAATGGATTAAACTGCCTGAAGTTCTGAAACCCTTAAACATTGCATCAGTTCCTAGGAATTAATTCAGCTTTCTCCAATGTCAAACATTAGCTGAAATCCCACTTATTCGGATGACATGAAAGATCCAACTAAAACATTTTTGTCCAATTATTCAAACCATGCCAAGGGAAATGACACAATATTAATCTTAATTTTTAAATAAACATGTGGATTTAGGGATGGGCAGTAAATGCCAACCTAGTCAGAGCCACGTACATTCTGTGAAAACATTGAAAAAATGTTGTTTGTTAAGCAAAGTTACCTCCCACTCTTGTGGAATTAGGCCAATAAAACTTTAATATTAAAACTTTATTTTGTCAACTCCTCTCTCTGGCTTTGCAAGTTATTCTGCTGATGTCTTGTTTCAGTTTGTGATAGCATATGGTCTTATTTTCCAACATTCTTATAAGGGGACATCCATTTTTAAGCATGCAATCTCGTGGGAATACGTGACAAATTTTGTTGTGACAAAGAAAATTTGAAGGGTGGACAAAAATAACAAATTGCCCCTGTGTAAAGCATGACCAAACAAAGGTTGATACCAAGCCACATACAGGGATATTAAGACAAATAAAAGATTGTTTTTATATAACAGACTTCACAACCTCCGTGTTTCAGTTAGCTAAGTGCTTTTGAAGAGCTGTATTGTAGGAGACATGGAGCCAATTTCTGTACAACAAACTCTAACCAATCAGCAATACTATAATGATCCAATCATAGCTTTGGGAGGGTCTGGTCATGCCTCATAAAACTTGTTGAATTCTTTGAGGACATGACAAAACACAATGAAGGCAGAGCAGTGGATGTGGTGTAAATAGATTTTAGCAAGGCATTTGATAAGGTTCCACATGGTAGGCTCATTCAGAAAGTAAGGAGGCATGGGATTCAGGAAAATTTGGCTGTCTGGATACAAAACTGGCAGTCCAATAGAAGACAGAGGGTGGTAGTAGATGGAAAGTATTCAGCCTAGAGCTCAGCGACCAGTGGTGTTCCACAGGGATCTCTTCTGGAACCTCTGCTCTTTGTAATCTCTGTAAATGACTTGGTTGAGGAAGTGGAAGGGTGGATTAGTAAGTTTGCCGATAACATTAAGATTTTGGAGTTGTGGGGAGCGTGCGTGGCTGTCATAGATTGCAACGGGATATTGACACGATACAGAGCTGGACAACGAAGTGGCAGATGGAATTCAACCCAGAAGAGTGTGAAGTGATTCATTTTGGAAGGTCAAGTTTGAATGCAGAATGCAGGGTTAATGGCAGGATTCTTGGCAGTGTGGAGGAACAGAGGAATCTTGGGGCCCACATCCACTGATCCCTCAAAGTTGCTACTCAAGTTGATCGGGTTGCAAAGAACGCGTATGGTGTGTTGGCTTTCATTAGCAGGGGAACTGAGTTTAAGAGCTGCAAGGTTATCCTGCAGCTCTATAAAACTCTGGTTACACCACATTTGGAATATTGTATTCAATTCTGGTCACCTCATTTTCGGAAAGATGTGGAAGCTTTAGAGATGGTGCAGAGGAGATTTACCAGGATGCTTCCTTGGCTGGAGAGCAGGTCTTAGGAGGAAAGGTTGAGGGAGCTAGGGCTTTTTTTATTGGAGCGAAGGAGGATGAGAGGTGACTTGATAGGGGTGTACAAGATGATGAGAGGCATTGATAGAGTGGATAGTCAGAGGCTTTTCCCCTAGGTGAAAATGACAATTATGATGGGGCATAATTTTAAGGTGATTGGAGGAAGGTATGGGGAGGTCAGAGGTAGGCTCTTTACACAGAGAGTGGTGGGCATGTGGAATGCGCTGCCGGCAATGGTAGTGGAGTCAAACACTTAGATACTTTTAAGTGACTCTTGGATAGGCACATGGAGGATAGTAAAATGGAGGATTTTGCAGGATAGTTTGATCTTAGTAGGAAAATAGGTCAGCACAACATCGTGGACCAAAGGGCCTGTACTGTGCTGTACTGTTCTATGTTCTATGTTCTCTTAAGTAATGTTGATTAAGGGATGAATATTGGGGAAAACACTTGGGCTAGCTCCCCTCTTGCTCTTCAAAGTAGTGCCTTGGAATCTCTGAAGTCCACCTGACAGGGGTGAACAGAGTTTCAATTTAATGTCTCATCCAGAAGACAGCACCTCTAATGGCAATATGTCACATCATCTTAGACTTTTATGCTCAAGTCTCTGGAATAGGAGATGCACTTTAAATCTTTTGACTCAGAGGCAGGGCTGAATTAAATCCTTTAGTGCTGTAATCATTCTAGGGTTCTACTGCGTTGCTCAAGCATGTAATGAAACTTTATTGTGGTTTTCATAAACGAATTGAAATAAAGGAAAAGAAAATCAAATGTATAGGACAATGAGGAAAGAGAGGAAGAATGGAACTCAATGAGTTGATCTTGCAGAGAGTCTGCACAGATGCAACAGGTCTCTTTCCACGTTACGATCATCCTAACAGTGCTTCCACCTGAACAACTGCAAAGCCTTGGTCTACACAGGAGCTTTGAATGAGCATGTTAGAAGAGAAGGGACAGGTAAAGAGGCAGAGATGTACAGGAAGGGAATTCCAGAGTTTAGGGCTCAGGCAACTGAAAATATAGGTGCCAATGGTGAAGTGATGAAGATCAGGGGAGTACAAGAGGCCAGAATTGGAGGAACGCAGAAATTCAACGGCTTGTAGGGCTGAAGAGATTGCAGGGAGAGATGAGGGAGAGATGTGGCGGCCAAGGTCATAGACAAATTTGAATGTGAGGATAAGAGTTTTAAATATGAGGCATTGCTTTATCAGGAGCCAATGAATCAGGTATGCAGGGTGTGTTGCACGTACAGGACCTACTGTGTCTCAGGATAATTTTGTAGAGCTACTACTCACTTCCTAGCAATTGCTTACATACAGATAGATATTGAAGAAGACCTGACACCACATCAACTTGTCCAGTCAGCTAACAATGCACAGCAAAACAGAGAACTGAAGGGGACATTATAGAAAAGCCGTGAAGCAAAAGAAAATTCAAGGCAATTTAAGTTGATTAACACAGTAATGACAGACATGTTTAATTTGCAGAAAAAAAATCTTAAAAGGTAACTATTCTGGTATTGCTGGGCTTTGTTTGGGAATCCAACCTCTATTATTTCGTTGGTGGGGGAGTAAGAAGGCTCAATGGATTTGGACTGCTTATTCTCAGTATGCAAATCAATGACTGTGGTTATAACAAAATAATTACATATTCTGATCACCCAAGCTGCTACAGCACATGCAACGTTTGGCTTACAATAATAATAAGACATACATGTTTATGTGCTTAGAAATTCTCTGCACAATTTGTTCCAAACCTGTCAGTTTAAAAGATATAAGGAGCATCATCTTCAGGTAACAAAATTTATCTCACACTGTTCGATGGACGCCAACATTTTTTTCATTATCCTGTTCACTGTACTGTGCAGTTTTATAGAAATTAAAGATACCTAGTCTTTGTAGAAATTAACAAACAGCTTTACAAGTAAAACAGCAATGGAAAAATATACATGCTGTCACAAACAACATGATAGCAAATTCTTGAGTTATTGACCTTGGCGTGAATGTTAACTTGCAATTAATTTGCAAAATAAAAAGAAAAAAAAACACAAATTTGAAAAATAGTGTTCATCACATCATATTAAATAATATTTACAAGATGTGAGTAAATAAGGACAGGGTATGGTCTGTTATTGGGTACTTTCTCAATGCCTTATATGCTATAACAACTATTTTCTGAAATAGGAGATACCATGAGACTCTGAAATCAGTCTCCACCTAGCACGACTGCAAAACTGGAATGCTTTCAAAGAACATCAGTGGAATCAGTAAACAGTTACAGCACAGAATGGGGCCATTTAGCCCATTATATCCATATAGGAGGAATTTCCTTTCCAGTGATATATGTCAATGTATATCTGGCAATCTGTTAGTAGGAATGGGGGTGTGAGGGGGTTGGAGATAACAATGTGCTCTATAAGCAAAGTAGAGAGATAAATCACATACAGAGAAAATTGACAAGAGAAACAATAAGATGGAAAACCTGAGGAAAACCATAACAGAGAAACAGATACATTCAGTTATGGGGGCAGAGGAAGAGATGACCTGACAGAGGTCTTTAAAATAGTGAAGGGATTTAAAAGGAGTTTGACATAGTAAGGTGTTTCCACATGAGGAAAGGCCTAAACCTAAGTCTAAACAGTCACAAATATATTCAGCAAAGAAGTCAGTAGAAAATTCTTTAGCTGAAAAGGAATAACTTTTTAGTGACCAAACACACTCTGCTTATGAGGAACAGCACCTCATGTTCCACTTGGGAACCCCGCAGCCCAATGGTATCAGTGTGGACAATCACAAGCTTCAAAATTTCCCCTTCCACTACCGTCTCCCAAAACCAGCTCAGCTCATTCCCACCTCCCTAACCTGTCCTTCCTCCAACCTAAACCCTCCTCCCACTTCTAGGCCCACCGCCATCTATCTACTAACCTCATCCCGCCCCCTTGATCTGTCCATCCTCCCTGGACTGACCTATCGCTTCCCTAACTCCCCACCCACACTTACCTTTACTGGCTCCATTCCCGCTTCTTTGACCGGTCTGTCTCCTCTCCACCTATCTTCTCCTCTATCCATCTTCTACCCACCTCCCCCTCTCTCCCTATTTATTTCAGAACCCCGTTCACCTCCCCCATTTCTGAAGAAGGGTCCAGGCCCAAAATGTCAGCCTTCCTGCTCCTCTGATACTACTTGGCCTGCCGTGTTCATCCAGGTCTACACCTTGTTATCTCAGATTCTCCAGCATCTGCAGTTCCTACTATCTCTAAGAAAATGGGACTGACTGGATTGCTTGATGGGGAACTGAATGGACTCCATGGCCCAAATATCCTCCTTCTGTGGAACAAAACTCCATGATGAGAATTAGCAGACATGGTAACCAACATTCAAAGGAAAGATGGATAAACAGACAAGGCAGAAAGGATAGAAAAATATGCTGATGGGCCGAGAAGAATAATGTTGGAAGGGAGCTTAAACAATGGTACAGAAAGCTTATGCTGAATTGCCGGTTTCTGTTCTACCTAATTCTAAGATCAAAATGTTCCTCTATATGTGGGCTATAACAAGAAAGGTGTTCATGGTGTGAACAAGAGTTCAAGAAAATGAGTGCAATTAATATATGTCATATGCAAGAATCTCCAAACATCACTACTTTCTACATTTGTTTGAAATAAGAACAGGACACTGAACTGCGTGAAAGAAAAGACAGGATTCAGTATTGTGAGATAATAAAATGTGAGGCTGGACGAACACAGCAGGCCAAGCAGCATCTCAGGAGCACAAAAGCTGACGTTTCGGGCCTAGACCCTTCATCAGAGAGGGGGATGGGGGGAGGGAACTGGAATAAATAGGGAGAGAGGGGGAGGCGGACCGAAGATGGAGAGTAAAGAAATTCAGTATTGTGAGCTCCTTTACACAAGTAATTATTCACATGATCACAATAACAAGCATTATATCTAAATAAAGTATTGTTGCAAATGAACGACCAGCTTTAATCATGAGTTAGAAAAAAAGTCAAGAGTTATGGTGACCAGTGTCACATGTTATAATTGTTTTGTGCAAATACTGTTATTTTTGTTCCTTTATATACCAGACTATACAGTAAAACAAAGTATGCAATGTCCTGCCAATTTCACGCTGCAATAAACGTCACTCACAGCAGTTAAACAACAAATTCCCTGACAGGCAAAACTTTATTAAAAGGTGTTCTCGCATAGCTTCAAGCACCAACATACTTTTAAGCCTTTGTACAAAGGCTAAGAGAACCCTACAGTACAATGACAGGCAGTCCGTTATGCTCGTGCTATGTTTTGTAAGAACTCTCTAATTAATCTCACTCACAGCTTGTTCTCCATTGTCCCTTTCCAAGTATTTATCCAATTTCCTTTTGAAAGTCAGTATTGAATCTGTTTTCACCACCTTTTAAGGCAACACATTGCTTGAGGTATGCAGCAGAAGCACAGAATGATTACAGCACTAAAGGTTAATGTTTTGCTCTTGCTTTGGAGTCAAAAGATTGAGAGTCCAACACCTATTCCAGAATTTTGAGCATAAAAATCTGAGATCTTTCAGGGAAGGCGACCTGCCATCCTTACCTGGCCTGATCTACAGGTGAGCCCAGACCTACAGCAATGTAGATTACTCTTAGCTGCCTCAGTGATAATGGGAACTGCAGATGCTGGAGAATCCAAGATAACAAAGTGTAGAGCTGGAAGAACACAGCAGGCCAAGCAGCATCTCAGGAGTTCAAAAGCTCCACACTCCCTAGGCCCTTCATCAGAGAGCTTGCTGTGGGAGTCAGTGGGCCTGAAATGGACATCAGTTTCTAGCTGGTTACCCGAGATGGAGACTGAGAGGTCCAGGAAGGTGAGGGATGTGTTGGAGATGGTCCAGGTGAACTGGAGGTTGGGGTGGAAGGCGTTGGTAAAGTGGATGAACTGTTCAAGCTCCTCTGGGGAGCAAGAGGCGGCGCCGATACAGTCATCAATGTAACAGAGGAAGAGGTGGGGTTTGGGGCCTGTATAGGTGCGGAAGAGGGACTGTTCCACATAAACTACAAAGAGGCAGGCATAGCTTGGGCCCATGCGGGTACCCATGGCCACCCACTTTGTCTGTAGGAAGTGGGAGGAATTGAAAGAGACGTTGTTGAGGGTGAGGACGAGTTCGACTAGGCGGATGAGGGGGTCGGTGGAGGGGGATTGATCGGGCCTGCGGGACAGGAAGAAGCGGAGGGCCTTGAGGCCGTCTGCATGAGGAATACAGGTGTATAGGGACTGGACGTCCATGGTGAAAATGAGGTGCTGGGGGCCAGGGAACTGGAAGTCCTGGAGGAGGTGGAGGGCGTGGGTGGTGTCACGGGCATAGGTGGGGAGTTCCTGGACCAAAGGGGAGAAAATGGAGTCCAGGTAGGTGGAGATGAGTTCGGTGGGGCAGGAACAGGCTGAGACAACGGGTGGACCAGGGCAGGCAGGTTTGTGGATTTTGGGAAGGAGATAGAAACGGGCCGTGCGGGGTTGGGGAACAATGAGGTTGGAGGCTGTGGGTGGGAGGTCCCCTGAGTTGATGTGGTCATGGATGGTGTTGGAGATGATGGTTTGGTGCTCAGGGGTGGGGTCATGATCAAGGGGGCGCCAGGAGGTGGTGTCGGAGAGTTGGCATTTGGCCTCGGCGATGTAGAGGTCAGTGCGCCATACTACCACTGCGCCTCCCTTGTCTGCAGGTTTGATAGTGAGGTTGGGGTTGAAGCGGAGGGAGCGGAGAGCTGCCTGTTCTGCGGGGAAGAGGTTGGAGTGGGTGAGAGGGGTGGAGAGGTTGAGGCGGTTGATGTCTCGATGGCAGTTGGAGATGAAGACGTCAAGGGAGGGTAGGAGGCCTGGGGTTGGTGTCCAGGAGGACTCGTGTTGGAGGCGAGTGAAGGGGTCAGTGGAGGGAGGGTTAGGCTCCCGGTTAAAGAAGTAAGCGTGGAGGCGAAGGCAGCGGAAAAACTGCTCAAATGTCCAAACGTGACTGGTATTTGTTGATGTGTGGGTGGAGGGGGACAAATGTGAGCCCCTTGCTTAGGACTGACCGTTCGTCCTCAGTCAGTGGGAGGTCTGCGGGGATGGTGAAGATGCGGCAGGGCTCAGTGTGGCTGTCTACTCTGGGGATGCTGGCTGTGGAGGTTGTGGGCGGGGTTCCATCGGCGTCAGCTGTGGGCGGGGTTCCGTTGGCAGCGTCGGCTGTGGGCGGAGCGGAGTGGGCGGCGGCAGCAGCAGCAGTGAGGGTGATGTTTGTGGTGTTGGTTCTGGAAGTGGAGGCGGTGACTGCAGCAGCGGTCCCGGAAGTGGTGTGCCTGGCGGTGGCGGATGTGACGTCATCGGTGGGGTCACCGGCCGTGTCCTCATGGTCAATGGCGGCGGATACATGGTGGGGGAGGGGCAGGGACAGGCTCGGGATTTCGGAGGTGCAGGAATCCTCTTGTGGGTGGCAGAAGCCAGTGAGTTTGTTGTACTTACGATTGTTGGTGTCCAGTAAAGCTGAGTGGAACTGGGTGTTCAGTCTGTGGATCCTGCGGAGGATAAAAAACAGCAGGGGTCCTTTGCAGGTCTGGGAAAGGGAGGCTCTGAGCTGGGGCAGGCCGGATTGCAGTGACTGGAGGTGCCGGCGCATGGCTGCGAGTGTCTGTTTCAGGACTCGCAGGGAGAAACGCTTTTGAAGGGTCTGAATGCTCTGGGTGTAGAGGTGGTCACGGTTGGGCCAAATTGGGAAGGCTGAAATGTAGACTGTAGTCCATTGGGGATGATCCGGTTCCGTAGGCAGGTGCTGAGGAAGGTGATGTGACTGTGGTACCTGGTTTGCTTCAGGGCATGGTCCAGCAGTTTCAAGGCTGAAGAGATTACAAGAGAGTTGCAATGGGAGAGAGATTCCCTGAGGTTGGTCCAGAGGGAGGAGGGTAACTCCTACAGGTTAGGCATCCCTGGAAGAGGCTTCGCAGTGGGGTTGAAATTGTATCAGTGATAATGGGAACTGCAGATGCTGGAGAATCCAAGATAACAAAGTGTGGAGCTGGATGAACACAGCAGGCCAAGCAGCATCTCAGGAGCACAAAAGCTCCACACTCCCTGGGCCCTTCATCAGAGAGCCGATGAAGTGCTCTCTGATGAAGGGTCTAGGGTGTGTGGAGCTTTTGTGCTCCTGAGATGCTGCTTGGCCTGCTGTGTTCATCCAGCTCCACACTTTGTTATCTTACTCTTAACTGCCTTCTGGATGATTAGAGAAGGACAATAAATGCTAGCCTAGCCAGCACCCACATCCCATGAATGAATAAAATGATCATAAGACAGCGGAGCAGAATTGTGCCATTTGGCCCATCGGGTCTACTCCACCAATCGATCACAGCTGATATGCTTCTCAACACTATACACCTGCCTTCTGCCTATAACTCTTGATCCCCTTACTAATCAAGAACATATTTCTGTCTTAAATATTCTCAATGACTTGGCCTCCACGGCTCTCTATGGTAATCAGTTTTACAGATTCACCACCCTGTGACTGAAGAAATTCCTCCTCACCTCAGATCTAAAAGGGTCATCCCTTCACTTTGGGGCTGTGCTCTCAGGTCCTGGTCTCTCCTAATAGCAGAAACATCTTCTCCGTGTACAGCCTATCCAGGCCTCTCAGTATTCTGTGAGTTTCAATCAGATTCCTCCTCATCCTTCTAAACTGCACTGAGTACAGACCCAGAGTTCTGAACCACTCCTCACAGAAAGGAAGTTCTGTAATCGCAAGAACTTGCTGTATAAACAAGTCTCATCATCCCTTTGGTTCTTTTGACTAAATCATTTTAAATTCATGTCCCTCTGTTTACCAACCCTGCTGCTATTGGAAACTGTCTTTCCTTATTTATTTTGTCAAAACCCTTGTAAACATCTAGGATTACTACTGAATGATTCTTATTTCAAATCCAATCCTTAGAATGACAGCAGCAGAATAGATCAATCAGCTTAGTCAGATGACGTAGGTATTTATCCTGCACGCACACCTTTGCCCCTCTTCTCCATGTCTACCCTGTTCTCATATTCCTTGATCTCCTATCCTCTGAACATCTTGATGACCTATTCTTGATATGTTCACATAGTATCTGCTTAGTCAGAGAAGAACAACAGTTTATGGAAACATATTTTCTCCAATCCCAGTTGTGTGTCTCTTGTATTTAATCATCTGTCCATGTCTCCTTATTCCTGGTCTCTCAAATCATTGGAATCAACCTGTTCCCATCTACACTGTCCTATTTCTCCAAACCGTTAAGCATTTCTCACAAATGAATGCACAGCACAGAAGGAGGTCATTCAGTCTATCATACCCATACTAGTTCTTTGAACGAACTATCCAGTTAATTGCATTCTCCTGCATTTACACCCCCACCTCCATAGTAATACATTTCTTCACTTGCAAGTCTTTGTCCAATTCCTAATCTGATTTAATGCAAGCAGAACAGATATTTGAACGTATTGGGCACAATTGTAAACACTCTTGCCAGTTAACATTGCAGTAAATCTGTGCCAGACTACCTCTATTGCTTTAATATTTTCACCATGTGATTGTGTTGCCTTAAAAGACACCCACTACCTCTGCAATGGTCTCGCTCAGGATTTATATTGATTCACCCTTACATACCAATATTTATCTCCTACACTGCTTGCAATAGCATCTGCAAACGACCTGTAGGGAAATTAATTGATTAGGGATATTTGGTGCTAGTTCAACTTCAGTAACATTTCACTATCTAATTAATCAGTTGTCAAGTCTGACGGAAAATAATCAGCACACATATTGATTCAGCTTTGATTAAACAGACAACCGTGCCTTTGTGGTGGCATAGAACTGTACCCGCGTAAAATCTACACCGCTGCAGAAAGCAACAGAACAGTCACAGGAGGTATACTCATCAACCTGTGCAGGAAAAAGGCATTACACTTATTCCAAATAAAAGGCTTTTATCATAAAAGGATATTTTTATAATTTAAAAGAAAAAATTGTATTTATTTCACACATTTCAGTCATCCCAAAGTGCTTTAAAGCCATTTTTGAAGTGTAGTCACTATTGTAATTTGGAATGTGGCAACCAACCTATGCACAGCAAGATCCCAAAAACAGAACAGGATATTAATAGGGCAACCATAGTTTTGTTGATACCAGTTTAAAAGTCAATGATGGCCACAACATCAACAGAATGCATCAAAATCTCTTATACTCACTAGAGAAGGTCCAGGGGGCCACACTACAAGTGCCAGTCTGTTGTTTGTATTCATTTCAGGAGTGGACTTTAAACCTAGAACCTCCTGTCTCTTCAGTCCAAAGTGCTGCCTACACAGCTACAACTCATATTTGTTATTATGTGTATCCCATTTTGTTTGAAAATTTTGGTTTGTTTTCAATGTACCAACAAACTAATTACATTACTTAGAAGAGCATCATCTGTGGCTCAGTGGCTAACATTCCGGCCTCTGAACAGAACTGTTCAAAATTCTAATCTTACTCCAGAGCTTAAGCACGAAAATCAAAACAGACAATACAGTACATTATTGAAGGAGTACTACGTCGTCAGAAGTGCTGTATTTCAAATGAGATGTTATGAGGTCCCTTCTGCCTGCTTGAATGGATGTAAAAGATCCCTTGGGACTCCTTAAATGGAGAGCATGGGGTTTAAACCAGCATTCTGGCTACATATCGCAAGAAACAGTTATCTGGTCATTAAGCCATTGCCAAGTGCATACTGGCTGTCCTGTTTGCACTGTTGCAACAGAGAAAACGCTTCAAAAAGTGCTTCATGGCTGTAAGGTATTTTAAAATGTTCTAGGCTGTAAAAGGTGCTGTATAAATATCAGTCATTACTTTCCTTCCCCCATTTATTTCAGTTAATCTGTACATTTTGGTCACTCAGTTATCAAGTGAATGAAATAATCTGTTGTAACCAAGTTCATTCAAATTCACAACATCCAATCTCTCATCTGCTACTAATTTTCTCAACCTGATAGGTTCCTCAGCACAAAACAAACTCAAGTTTATTTAGATAGTAGGAACTGCCTATGCTGGAGAAGGTGTTCTGAAGAAGGGTCTCAACCCAAAACGTCAGCTTTCCTGCTCCTCTGATGCTGCTTCGCCTGCTGTGTTCATCCAGTTCTACACCATGTTATCTCAAATTTATTAATATTATTTTAAGTGTTGTTGCCAGTCAAAGTAATAAACCACTTTCTTACTTTACAGCTGCTGCTCAATGGACTACGGGTGTATATTAAATCCTTTTGCTTCCTCAATCAATTTCATATAGATTAATGAAAATCAAATTTGTATGGAAGATGTTACATCATCTCTTTTATAAATATAGAAACTTTCATAATTAAGCTGTTCCAGAGTTAAACAAGCCATATAATGATACAACCCAACATCAGTTTACACGGCATCAGAAAAAAATCTTGCATTTATACAATGCTTTTCATAACTTTTGTCTTTGGAACATGCTGGGAAGTAATTTTTGAACTGCAGTGACTGTTTTAATGCAGGAAATCCAGCAACGAAATTGTACATATTAAGGTCCCACAAAGAGTGATGTGATAAGGACCTGCATAATCTGTTTTAAATATTGCTGAAGGTTGAGCATAGACAGGACATCAGGAAGAATATTCTTGTTCTTCTTCAAAGTTTGGACATGGGATCTTTTATGGTCCATCCTAGAGGATAGAAGGGTGTCAAAGAATTTCAGCGAATCACTTCGAAGAGAGGCATACCACGCAACCTGACTTAAATCTCAAGACCAGGGACATAATATTCAGGCAGTCTGGATAAAAGACATGTCTATGTTCCCTCCTGCCAGGAATACAAGAGAAAAAAGAACGTTTAAAAAAAAATGAACTGCACCTCTGATTTTCTGGTTTTCTAGTGCCGCTGGGCTAGTGTCTGCTGTGAAGGTTGCAGCTAAGAACATCTACTAAACACCCCTGTAATTGCAGATATAAAGGCAAAAAACAGAAGATCTCTGTCTCACTCTGATTGCTGGATTAAGTCACCAGTCAATAGCTACAGTCAAATAGGAAAGCACGCAACTCCTTTCAGCTATTTGTTGAACCCAGAATCTCCCAATCAACTACTCGACTGCTGGAATCAATGCCAACGAAATCACCATACTTAACGGCTGCAATCTTTCACCTACTACGTCGCACAGACAAACCAAAAACTGATGCATGTATCATTTGTAACTATCATCCTTCACTCAGCTCAAATCTGTATTCTTCCATGTTGCAGTCTACTTTTCCTCCCTTTTTTTAGTAACCAATAAACACACTCCTTCTTCAAACCAACAAAGCCTAGTTAAATTGACTTATTTTAAAAAGAAATTCAAAGGAGCTAGGAAAGGTATCCATAAAGGAAAGGATCCATTGTTTTAAGTTAACTTTGTCGCAAACCAACCAAGGAGAAGTTGAATAACGAGGGGGAACCAGTTCGTCCCTCTCCACCCAGGATGAGAATGAATGAACTAGGACTAGTTGTAACAAATCAGGCCTCAACTTTGGCAGTGCAGCACTCCCTTAGCACTACAATATGAATGTCAATCTAGATTATGTTCTTGAATCTTTGGAGTAAGATTGAACTCAAATAACTGCTGAATCACAGGTGACGATACTACTCCTTCCACCGGACTGTTTAGTTAAACTATTGAGTCGATAGCCAATGCTCTGTTGATATATGGTAAATGTCCATATTAGAGGTGAAATACAATTATAAATACATTTAGATCAATTATTTCCATAAATACATGTTGGCCTCAAAGGAAGGTCAAATATGGATATATGTTTTGCAGTACTGAGCAATCTGCAAGAAAGCACATAGTCTGGTTGTAGTAAAAGATTATTTATAGCTTTTTCTGGCAGCTTTCATGTGAATATGAAGCCATCAAAATAAATCCACAATAGATTGTATAGTATTGTGTTGGCATCCTATGGAGTTTCACACAAGAAGACAACGCATTAACAGTAAGGTGCAGGAACTGATATTTTCGGGCTGCTAAGATGCTCACACTGCCTCACCAACCAAATCCTCAAATACAGCCCAAATTATTTCCAAATAAAAGCAAAAAACTTACGAACACAGATCTCAGCGCTTTCATAAAATCCTGGGCAACACTGAGAACGACGGCGATACATTGTTTTCTCGCCACGCCTATAGGCCGCACGATAACTTATTCTGGAAGACAAATGCCAGAACGTGGGTTTATGTTACAATAGGTCGTGAGCTGCAGAAATAATCAAATGAGCTTCAAGGGATATGAAAAGACATTCAGCTAGCGGTTGGAGTTTTGGACTTCCATATCCTTTGTGCCAAGAAAATGACCTGGCTGTTTGGATCACATTTAAGTTGCCCTCCAGCTTATAGACCCCACACACTGTGTGAAAGACACACCTACTACCAATTAATTGCCTTTCTTTCAGCAATTTGGCTATGCATATCCCACCCTTGTTGGGACGCAAAAGTTACCAGAGACCAGAACCAACACCAAAAGCTAATCCAACATCTGTGAAATAAACTGATCTTTAATTCCTTTTACCCCAATACAGAATTAAATGTGGCAATATTAAGATGGCATACTTAACTTTTGTCTTAATTTGATTTCACAAAGAGATTAGCTTGAGATTCTGAGGATGTCTTACCTATGCCTTGTGCATTTGAACCAGTTCAGGATATCAGCGCAGCTGGTATAGTAGATCTGATCATATGGATGAGCGTAAGATTCCTGTACAGTTACCGAATAGCTTGGAAGGAAAACAGCGAGTTACTTGTCATATAAATAGTTTATTCAATTTATCGACAGTCGTTTGAAGTCCAAACTCTTCAAATGTGCATGTTAAACTTTAAAATATGTTTTCCAATAAATACTTTTAACACTAATCTAATACAAGAGGAGGAGATGGTGTAGTGGTAATGTTGCCAGACTAGCATTCTAGAGGCCCTGATTAACATTCTAGGAAAATGGACTTAATACTACCCAACTGAAATTTGAATTCAAATTTTTAAAAATCTAGAATTTTAAAAAAAGCTAGCCTAAAAACGACATAACTGCTTTCAACTGTTGGCAATTAGGGAGGGGCAATAAATGCTGGCCTAGCCAGTGCTGCTCATATTGCATGAAATGATAAAGGAAACAATATTGTTCAGGACTAAATGCCACCATTTCAGATGTCCTCCTCTCTAAAGATTTCGGTTTCCTGTTTGTGACAACAATATTCAATTTCACTCTGATAAACTGACAAACAAGCAGGTAGATATACTTCTAGCCCTGGAAGACCAAGGGCAGCAGATACATGGGAACAATAACAACCGCAAATTCCCCTTCAAGTCACACTGCATCCTGACTTGGGACTATATTGCCATTCCTTCAGCATAGCTACGTCAAAAATCTGGAACACCCTTCATAACAACACTGAGCACAGCTATATCAGGCAAACTACAGTGAATTGAACAATACAGCTCACCACAATATTGTCTCAAAGACTATTAGTGATGGCATTGTCAGTGATGCACTCATCCTTAGCAATGCCTTTGGGCTTGGGGGAAGTGCAACGGTTATGCCTAAGGGGGTCAGCTAGCTCAATTGGTTGGACAGGTGATCTGTTATGTCGATGGATGCAATAGTGTGGCTTCAATTTATGCCCATGCTTAATGGATAGAACGTATGTTTCACTGGCAAGACCAGGGTGTTTGGGCAATAAGCCTCCTGCAGGGAAGTATACCACAATAGACTGATTTATTGATAAATAAAGTACGACGAAATAGATCCACAGTTCATACTAATCTTATTTACATAATTTCATACTCTGATACTGTTAGCACCAGATAAATTAATTTTCCTATTACACGGAGATAAACTCAGAATATTAAAGCAACTGATACCTCATTTTGCTAATGTTATGTGACAGCATGTAGTCAAGCATCACTTACAGGTGTACTTTGTATTACATTCAAATAGCTTCTGCCACAGTGGGAGTTTGTAATAGGAGTTTCCAATGCATTTTAAAACAGACTGTTAAAACCCACTAAACTCTTTTAAATATGCATAATAATCTAAGTTCCCATTCATGCAGTGAACAATAATATATAAATTGACACATTTCTTAAGCTTCTAAATCAATTAAACATGATCAGAAAATCAATGACTTGGTCAATTATAACTACTTCATGCAGGTGTGATGTTGCCTTACCTCTCCCAGTGACTGCAGACATTAGGGTCCTCGAGGTTTAGTGATTCCACATTGTACCAGAAACCATACAAAAGGGTGATAATGAAGAAAAAACGGAAATGTGAACAAGAAATCATCCTCTCAGAAATCATGACCTGTTTATGAAGAAAATGTTTCAATTATTTATTGCATAACACAAACATCTCAAGAAGCTGAACAAATCGAACGGCTGAAGCTACAAGATAGGACATACAGAATGGCCAGGGTTAAATATCACCTAGCCATCAGATATACATTAATGCTATAACTGGCGCCATTGTACAGTGAGTCACAACTTAGATGAGGAGCTGGATAGATTGGCTCCCATCTTCCTGGAGTTGGGCATCCTGCTGTTGGTACCCTTCAGCTGGAGTTAATTTTACACTGCAGCTTGCTGAGTCAGTGAGTTGATGAGAATGGGAAAAGGGCAAACGGCATCAGATATCAAAGTGAATATTCAAGATTGAGAGTTTCTCTCTTTAACCACAGATTCATGGGTTGAGGAAGTAACAGAGGAGCAAAGTAGAAGGAAATCAAATGGACTTGAGTTGAATCTGATACATGAATAGAAATAAACAAAGAAAGGAAAGAATGGATGAAGGGAGAAGCAGATAGAAAAGACTGATACATAGATTTTGGATTTTTAAAAACACCATCACTTCAATTCTTTAAGGAATAAGATGTCACATATTAAATTGTTCTGTTTCTGAACAAGAGAGATAGATTGGCATTCTGTTAACAATTATCCCATCATTAAGAAGTACTTACACTGTTAAGTTCTAATCCCAATTTTTTGCAATGAACTTCATGGGTTAATGTGCAAAGCCAGTAAGTTCTTAAAAATAGTGGGGAGGCTGAGGATGAGATACCATTCATGCAAAGCAATCAGGGGAGCTGAATAAATCAACCAGCAAGTTCTAGGGAGTCATAACAGATGGGGTATCGCCTCATTTACTAACACATTGGGCGGTATCTGATAAGGGTCTGTGCAATGCAGTCTATGGCAGGACATGTGGCAGAATTGGGCCATAAGTGCAGAGAGGTTGATCCGGATGTCCAGAACATCATGCTCCATCATTTGTCCTTTTCACAAGCAGCAACATGAGTTTTTGACTAGGGAACAGTGATGCAACAATTAAAGGCAACTATTGCTTATTAAATGCTTTGTTGACAGCCCAACTCATCTCATTAATAGTCAGCTTTTTATCTTACCAAACACTCTGAACAAGTTAGATATTGAGAAAACCTGGCGAATTCAGTTCATTGCTCACTCTGTACCACTTCTGGTTTTGAACATTAAGCACCTACATCTCAGGACACACTCCATAGACACTGGCCACATGCATCCCACATCCATGAATATTGTCATCTGATATGTGCCAACCTCCGTGAACTCTCAGGGCACATACAATACACTTCTGCACTTCAGTGCTGCACCTTGGGCTGCACCAGCAACTATCATTGTAATGCTGCAGAAATAGCGACACACACCATTCAGTACATGGACTGGACCAGACTCCATCCCAGGGATCTTTGCTTACTCTCTCAAGGCTCAGTAGCTCTGAATCACCTGGATGTTCTTGGTATCTCTGCCTTGTATGACCTCGCCTTGCCTTTTTGTGCTTTGCCTCTCAGCCAGAAATACCAGACTTCTAGTACTTAAGTTCCATCTCACCATTTAGAACAGACACAAAGAAAGGAAGCTTGTTATGGTTGTCAGCAGGCCTCAGTCACGTTAAAGGAGGACAGCCTCTATTCAGGGAGTCCTGGCACACTAAGTCAAGGGTGGCCCATGTTAACCATTCCAAGGTCTGCTTGGGGCAGTCAGAGTCAAAATCCTCTCCATGTAAGAGGTGAGCAGTTGAATGTTGGGGCCCCATCAACAAAATACCCCATTCTATTGTGGGCTATTTTTCTCCTAGCGTGAGAGAGGGCGCAGGTATTAAGGGGTAAATGTGGGTGGCACAGTATTACTGATGTTGCGGATGGGGAGGTGTTCCAGGTGGGTGATTAGACAGCGCATGGCGCATGTGAAGTTACTGCTGTCAGGAGTTGGCAGGAGTGAGGGAAGACGTTGCAAGCATTAGTGAGAGAAATGGTAGAGTCTGAGACTTGGTGGGAGATGGGTACACTAACAGCTTGTGAATGGTTTCAAAGAGAAGATAGCAGCTGGCAAAGTAGAGGTCATTGACCTTCCTCCTGGGCATTCTTGCAGATGGTTGAAATGTTTTAACCCAGTGGTAACTTCAGACCAGTTTGGCGTAGTCTGGTGTCATAACCGTCACTGCAGGGAAGTGTAAGTCCTATGTTTGCACCATCCCATCCAGCACGACTCTGGGCCCCCTGTCCACAAAGTGGGGCACTGACTTCCTCCTGTCTGTCATTAGTGGGACAAATCTCAGGAACCATGCAGGCCAGCTCCAGACTGACAGTGCTGATGGGAGTGCACCAGCACTTTGAAAGATGCAATAGGTACAAGGGATACAAGTCTTTTGGCAGAAATCCACTGAGGGGCAAGTTGTTCCTGGAACAAGAAATAGTAAGATGGAGTGGAAATCTGGCAAGAATGGTGCCACAGGAATAGGATCAGGGATTAATGCAACAAGTTTAGTCGGTTACAATGAGAGAACTCATTAAATCTTGTGGTGACAAACGCTCCAAAATAACACAACATATCTCAGGTTTGACAAAAAAATTCAGTCCACTGTTACATTTCCAACAAGATACGGCTCATCAGGTCCAAACTTTGCCTCAAGTGTTTCCATCTAACTGTGTGAGGTACAATACCTGTCCTCAGTCAAGGGTCTGCCATGCAAATAAGGGAGAAATGAGAGTGGTGGTAGAAGTTCTTTGTACTGGGTTCTTGCCTCTGTCTCCAGGAAGCCAGCTGAAGGTGCCGAGAGTACCAAGAGAACAGCCTGGTCTCCTGCCAAAAGCTCAATCCTTGGCAGGAAAATGTTAACAATCTCTGCCAAAGTGGCCTCAGCATGGCAGCATCATTGAGGTGACCCATGTGGCAATTTATCAGCACAGATGAGGTCTCTGCCGGTCTCAGAAAGTTATCCAGAGCAGATTTCAACCAATCTTCTTCCTCCTCTGAAGCAGCGTTTTCCATTACAAAATTAATGATATTCAGGCCCCCTCCCAAAGTAAACACATTTTTGTATGTTACAAATTTCATTCCACAATTTTCCTTCAGAATCTTTAGTCAACCTCAAATATGTTTAATTTACAAGTTTTTAGAATTACAAAACCAATACTTGTAGTTTAAAAAAGCACAAGATATTGTCATCATCTTTAATTTGAAAACAAAACCATAAAAACCAGTTTTTAACCTCTTTGAAAATATGTGATGTTTTCCAGAACTTAGGACTGCTTCAGACATATAATTATCCTTTTGTTAGTTGCTTTATAAAGCCAGAGTTCTGGGATTGTCAACTTGTAAGCAGAATTAAAGAGGACCTTCATGACTTATACAGTAAAGTGGCATTGTTTCATAGAAATATTTCTTTTTATAGATATAGTCCAAGTTAAGTCATGTTAATTGCCTCATCTTACTTGGTGATAATTATTGCAATGGCCAGTGTTTTCCCTTTCTGAGAGTAAATGTTGGTGATGGGCTTTTTAGGTTTTGAAAAAATAGACTGGCCCCATTACATTGCGTCTATATCAGCCTTTATCAATAGTGGCACTCCAGCAAACCAGCAGATACAGTCGAATCGTACTCAGCTTCTTCCATACATTAACGGCCTTCAGTGGAGACCTACTCATCAGGGGAGGTAGGTATTTTCCTTTTGCTTCTTGCCACATAGGGGTCTTGAGGAGAGAGACAGCGAGTCGGGGGTGCAGACCAAGGCAAATGGAGCTTCTGACTCTGCAACCTAGCTGGCAGGTCACCCTTGATTCCCAGTCAAGAAACCACATAACTTTCTCATTCCTTAGAAAGCTATGTCACCACAAGGTGGCAGGTTGAGGCCCTTTGTTTATCTGTTTCTCTCCCACAGATGCTGTCAGACCTGCTGGGGTTTTACTCAACTGCTTTAATGACTGGGCAGTTGAGACAGTCCCTGATCGACATTATCTCACAATTTTGTTTTGATGAGGTGGCAAGAAGGGGCTGTGTATCTCTACAAGGCTAACTTGCCCAATAAACTGTGCTGCTCATGCCTTCTCTCACCACCTCCAGGGAGGGGAGAATTGTATTCAGGATACATAAATGCACACTACAGCATCAACTAGCATTCCTTTTCACTGGTAGCTATGAGGCCTGCCCTGGCTGTACAATTGTCTGAGATCTATACACTTCTCCAACTCTGTTCCCTTGCACATCCCTACTTCTATCACTCTACTGTTGACCTTTGGCTACCAAAATTCCAAACTCTGCAATCGCCTCCTGAAATTCTCCAGCTCTCTTCCTCCCTCTCTTCCTTCAAAATTACTCCATAAAACCTACTGCTTTGGCAAACCACCTGTCTTAAAATCTCCATACGTAGCTCAGTTTCCAATGTTGTCTGATACACTTACATGAAAAGGCTTGCGATGCCTCATTATGTTAGAGGCGCTGTATAAATGCAGGTTTATCTGAAACATTTGCAGATTTTTAGATTGTGCATCCTCCTGAGAAACCTGGCATTAAATATTAGTTTACAAATTGTTCCTCCCAGAATCTGTCAGTTAAAGGAGAGCTATCATAGCTACGTCAGTTCGACAAGAACTCCCCCTTACTGAAGTTCACCAGACACAATACTTTGCGATAAAAAACAGAAAATGCTGGAAAAATACTCAGCTGGTCAGGCGACATCTGTGTGGGGAGAAAGACAGTTAATGTTTCAAGTCTGAGACTTCCCATCATTGTTGGGAAAAATTAATTGTCACACTGGATAAAAACCTCTAAATCACTCAAATCCCATTTACTTATTGACCCAGGTTTCATATTCTGCACAAAGTTGCAAATGCATTAAGCACCATGACATGCAAGCTTGCACTTCAATCGCACCTTCCACATCCTTAGATCATCCCAAAGCATGCGACAGCCAATGAAGAACTTTACAACATGTAATCATTGTTGTAGTGGAGGACATGTAGTAACCAATTTCCCACAAAGGGTGTTAGTTTAACGGCCATAGTAGCTTCAAATAAAAAAGAATACTGTGCCATCTGACTGCTCAACGAAGGGACCCTCACTCTGTCACTATGGGAGTCTTCAGAAAGAAAACAATATAAACAGTGAGGCAGAGCTCTCACTCACGTGGAGCAGGAGTGCAGACTGCACCAGAGAAAATCTCATCAGATCCAGTAAATGCATTTTTTATTCTCCACAACACTGTCTCCTGGGCCAACACAGCCTTTTCACATTGAAGTAAAGAGCACAGTAGGAGGCCATTCAGTTCCTCAAGCCTGTCCCAACATTCAATTAGATCTTGATTGATCTGCATCTCAACACTTTTGACTCATTTTGGTTCTCCTTAATGCCCTTGCTGAACAAAAATATACGAACCTCAGTTTTGAAATTCTTCAACTGCTTGTGTTGGGAAAAGCATTTCTACTACCATTAAAATCACTACTTCCATGTACACCAATTAGGGTTAAGAACAGTAAGGCACCTTAAATGGTTTTAAGCTATGTGGTTTTCAAGGTGGCTTAGTGGTTAGCACTGCTGCATCAAAGTGACAGGGTCCGGGCTGGGTGGGATGCTCTTTGGAGGCTCATGTGGACTTTATGGGTTGAATGGTCTGTATCTGCACTGCAGGTATTCTGTGAATAGATGTGCATTTGTGTATTTTTTTAACAGAACAGAAAACCAAGAATTACAACTGAACCAGCAGCAAGGGCAGATTTTTTGACATTCTGCTGTTCTACTACCGGTCTCCTACTGCACTGGTCAGGAAAACAGACTTGAACAAATTTGCTAGTGAACTGAAAACCTGAAATGTCAGAAAAATAGCCCTTTCCCACTGCACCAGAAGTAGAATGAAGTAAACAATTTTGGACTGCATTCAGTCTTGCTAAAAATATCTCCTATCTCTAAATTTTACAAATATTCATTTGATTTAGATTAAGTTAAAATTATTCGTATAAATGCCATTAATTTTGCAGCAAACGCCAGCCTACTTAATCAAACCACAAGCTTCTACCAAAATCTTAACTACTCCTTCAGATTACCAGCGGGATTCAATATCAAATAGTTTCATCACGTACACCTGCTACACAATGAGGATTTCACTACATCTCAGTAATTATGCTTTTGTTCATTAGGGTTATTTGTGGAAATTCTCCATTATTAAAGAATTGTGCAGCCATGATAAGATAATTTTTAATACTAGCTGTATTAAATCGGCATAGCAATTTGTTTCAAATGTAATGTTTGATCATCCCTGAACTCTTCACACATGTACTTGACCATCATTTCCATGGTTAACAAGAACTAGCAAGGTCGTAGAATCAAGGAAACGTGAGGTAAAGAAGTGGACAATTCAGCATATTTTGTCTGTGGTCTGTGCTGGCAAGCATACTCAGTTCCAGACCACTAAGCATCATCCATTACCCTCCTGCTGAAGTATCTGTCCATCTCTGAAATTTTCAGGTTGAGCATTACAAATCCCATGAACACTCGAGTGAAAGCAATTTTTCTGAGTCTCCCTTCTTGATCCAAAGCAGATGATTTCAAATCTCTGACCTCTGGTTATGGACTTGTGTCATTGTGGACTGGCTCCAAAGAATGATCAGAAAAAGGTATTGGCCATGTCACCTCTCTGTAATGGATGACTCCATGGTAAATAGACAATCTAGAATGTTCCACATGATTTTGAACTAAAACTAGGTAAAACTATAGAACTAAGAGGCATTGCCTCAAAATAACAGGGGTGGAGGGCAGATTTAGGACGGAGTTGAGGAGGAACTTCTTCACCCAAAGGGTTGAGAATCTGTGGAATTCCCTGCTCAGCGAAGCGGATGAGGCTACTTCATTGCATGTTTTTAAGGCAAAGATAGATAAATTTTTGAACAGTAAAGGAATTAAGGGTTATGGTGAGCAGGCAGGTTAATGGAGCCCATGAAAAGATCAGCCATGATCTTACTGAATGGCAGAGCAGTCTTGTGGGGCTGGATGGCCTACTCCTGCTTCTATTTCTAATCTTGTTATCTTGTGTTCTTCAGGGAGACAGGAGTCTTGTTTCTTTTCTCACAAGCTGAAAGACAAAAACTATTACTGGATTCATCAAATTACGTCAATTTTCAGAGAACAATGAGCTCCTTCAGCATTAGTTGGTGACATGTTAAATTATGTAAATTTAAGCTAATGCCAAAAGAACGAGAGGGGAGATCAGAGGGCATTTTAAGTTATATAAATGCAGTGACTTATGATCTAGAATGTGCTGGCTGAAAGGACAGTGGACGTAGATTCAATAACAACTTTCAAAAGAGAATTGGATAAATAAGTGAAGAGAAAAATTTGCCAGACTTGGTGCAGAAGAACACGTGTTTAGGACTCATTGAAGAGATCTTTCAAAGAGCAGGCGAAGGCATGACCACGTGTTGCATAATTCTATGAAAACCGGCTTATCCTGGTTCTCATATCAGACATCAGCTTTACAACCACACAGGCAAACGTGGAAAATCACCTTGGCACGTCGTAGGAAATGGTCAAGAAGATTGAAGGAGCTTCTGAATATGAAGGAAAATGGATAGGATACCCCTTTCCAACCTCACAATATACAATGTAGAATTCAACAAACAAATCACAAAGCAGGACACGCAAACCAGCTTCATTTATATTTCTGTAAAGTTTGCATTGCATAATAGATTTCCGCTTAGAAAAACTTTCTTCAAAATTTTCCATAAGAGACTTTGTCAAAATCACTCTGGCTGTTGCTTTGGAAAAGAGACAAGTAAGATGGCTGGTTTGGTCAATAAAAATAAAAGCTATCAGTATCATAAGTACATGAGGGAGAAAGGAATAGAAGGAAATTCTAATTGGAATGAAGGGGAAGACGTGACTCATGTGAAGCACAAACCAATTGCTTTGAACCAGCACAAACCCATTGGGTGAAATTGCCTATTTTTTGAGTTGTAAATTCTACAGAATATAAAATGAGCAGCAGATAACATACTTTTGAAGCTGAGATCCATGGATATTGTAAGGATCAGTAAACTGGTAAGTGTCACCTCGCTGCATTGTGTCTGAGGATGCATGATGACAGCATTGTGCGGCAGAAACTGAATGTTTTTCGCCCCTTTTGGTTCAAATGTATTAATTTGTCGTCATCTGCTTTACTTCATATTAATTGTGGATGTGAGTTTGCTCGCCGAGCTGGAAGGTTAGTTTTCAGACGTTTCATCACCATTCTAGGTAACATCATCAGTGAGCCTCCGATGAAGGCTTCATCGGAGGCTCACTGATAACGTTCCCTAGAATGGTGACGAAACGTCTGAAAACTAACCTTCCAGCTCGGCGAGCAAACTCACGTCCAGAACCTCGAAGATTTGTAGCTCAGGTTGAGGTTCTGGACGTGAGTTTGCTCGCCGAGCTGGAAGGTTAGTTTTCAGACGTTTCGTCACCATTCTAGGGAACGTTATCAGTGAGCCTCCGATGAAGCCTTCATCGGAGGCTCACTGATGATGTTACCTAGAATGGTGATGAAACGTCTGAAAACTAACCTTCCAGCTCGGCGAGCAAACTCACGTCCAGAACCTCAACCTGAGCTACAAATCTTCTCAAAACTCATTAACTGTCACTCACATTTAATTGATTCTTTGAGCTTCACCATCTGGGAATCAGATAGACTTCTTAAGGCATAATTTGCCTCAGCGGACAAAGTATTTTACCACAGCTCAACCAAATATTTTATGCTTCTTTGAGCAGTTTTATTTGATTGAAAGGGCTACCTTTCTAGCTTAGGAACAAGAGATGGTTATTTAGCCTCTTGAGCCTATTCTGCATGCAATGAGATCCTGGCTGAATTGTGCCTTAACTCTATTCGCCAGCCTCAGTTGCATATCTCTTAATACCCTTGACTAACAGAACTCGATCAATCTTAGATTTAAAGTTAACATCAATTGCTTTTGTGGGAGAGACCTCCTACTTCTACCACCCTTTACATAAAAGAAATATTACCTCACTTTTCTCCTGAAATTGTTCCGATTTAACGTTTACATCTCCCTGTCCTTGACTTCCACACAAAAGGAAATTATTTCTCTCCAACAATTCTGTCACTTCCTTGCAAAAGCCTAAACACTTCACTCAAAGAGCTGCAATAAGCCTAGTTTAGGCCAACGCTCTCCATTGTCCAACCCTTGAGAGCATAGTAATGGTCTAGTCATACCTCCCAAATGGTTGTATGTCAACTTTTTAAGTTGTATAATAAAGGATTACATCAGTTGCCACTAATAGTCGCCAATACTTATTTTGATTAATTCCCGTTGTCAAGCCCACTAAACCGTACCCCATGCTGGATCAAATCCCAAAATTAGTCTTGTATAATTTTACTGAAATACATGCTCCACAGCATGAACAACATTTTTTTTCTAAAACAAGTTATCTTTTTCTGTTTTATGTTATATTTATTCTTTATTGAAGCAAATAACAGAGTACAGGAATAGATGAAGTAATGCAAATAAAAACTATTTCAAGAGCTGTTCAATTTAAATTACTCCCCCCCTCTCATACTCCCCCAAAGGATTGTTAAATTTTCGATAATTGTGTTAAGGAAATGAAATAATCGACTCAAACCTAGGATTAATTGCCTGCTAAAGGAGCAGAATTTGTTTGAAATAACTTGAATTGATTGTTCACTGAGGCATCTGCCAACTGGTCAAATATTATACACAGATGATCTGTGAAGATAAAGATTAGGGAGACCTTGAGAGCCTGCCATAAATACAAGTCCGGTTTGGTACCAGCAATCAACGTAAATTGGAAAGAGAGGATGGAAGGTTTGTTCTTGTCAGCAATAATGGCATAAGAGGAGACATTGTAAAATGAAGAGAGGAAATTGCATCAGACAGATTGGAGATGAACCAGGCATACGCTAGGCACACGTCAATTAACCACCACACAGACTATCAATGCAGATTTAACATAACTGCTAGACTGGACTTGCAATAGATGATGAACAAGTGGGGAAAAAACCTATTCAACCTTACCCTCATTGATCTATCAGTGGTAAATGCACTTGTTCCTTACTGTAATGGTAGGCGTGCCCACCCCACAGTCCTTATGTCAATAAAAAATCCCATCTTCATATCGCAAACACGTTCTTTCATATGTGGCACTATGACCATGCTAAATGTGGTGGATTTCAAAGAGATCTAGAAACTCTTAACTAGACATCCATGAGGTACTGAAGACCATCAGCATCAGAACTGTATTCAACTACAACCTATAATCTCATAGCCTGGAATGTCCCACAAACTACCAACACCAAATGATCAATCTTGGTTCAATTAAGAGTGAGGGTGAAAATGCCAAAAGCAGCACCACACATACCTAAAAACGAAGTGTCGGAGAGGCAGTGGCATTGTGGTAACATCACTGCGTTAGTAATCCGGAAGCTCAGAGTAATATTCTGGGGATATCTGTTTGAATCCCACTTTAGCAGATGGAGAAATCTGAATTTAATAAAAATGTGAAATTGAAATTGTCTAATGGCAACTATGTGACCACTGCTGATCATCATAAACACCCATTACCTTCATTAACTCCTTTACAGAGGGAAATCTGCCATCCTTACCTGGTCTAGTTTACTGTGGCTCCAAACACACAGCAATGTGGTTGACTCTTAACTGAGCTCTGTGCAAGTAGGGATGAGCAATAAATGCCGGCCTAGCTAGTGATGCCCATGTTCATGAAAGAGCAACAAAAATAATTGGAACAACACAGGACTATGTGCATGCCAAAAGTACTAGCGACATGTGACAGACAGAGCTAAGTATTTGCACAACCAACTGATCATTTAAGGTCTGCAGTCCCACCGTCATGAAAGATGGTGAACCATTAAACAACTACTGGGGGAGAAAGTCCCAACACATTTCTCTATTCTTAGTACAGGTGGTTCTGCTATAACTTGTGTTTTGTTAAAGCGAATTTGCTGTAAGGCGACTGATGAATAGTGGACACTGTCTGGATAACACAAACTTTCTGCTGTACAGGTATAGCAATTTTCTACAGCTCAAGGTCACACAAGAACACAACTATTGTGTTATAAGAGAACTGACTGTATGTGGGAGCTCAGCACATCACTGCAAAAAACAAGGCTGATGCGTTTGCAACTGTCCTCAGCCTAAAGTGCCAAGTGGATGATCCGTCTCCATTTCTGCCTGACGTATCCAGGATCACAGACCGCAGCCTTCAGTTAATTCAATTTACTCCAACTGATATCAAGCAATGGTTGAAGACACTAAATATTGCATAGGCTATGGTTCCTAATACGTTCCATATACTGAAGACTTTGCACCAGAACAGTGAGGTCTCAAATCACACTGTTCTAATATAGCTACCTAACAATGTTGAAAATTACCCAGGTATGAGTCTTGCATTTTGTGTGAGGAACATACAAGCCAGCCAATTACTGATCAGTCCAACCTGATCAAAGTGATGATAGCGGCCATTGATAGTGCTATCAAGTGACATTTATTGAAAACTAACACACTCTTGTTTTCTCAGTTTATGTTCTGCCAGAGCAATTCAGTTCCTAAACTGCAATCAGATTAGGAACTGAATTGCAACCTGAATTCAAAAATTGACAAGAGCTGAATTCAAGAGGTAAGAGTGACTACCTTTGATCCCAAGGCAATTTTGACAAAATAAAGCATCAAGTAGTGCCAGCAAAATTGGAATCAGTGGGTGGTTGGAGGTCAATCATTTCAGTTGCAGATCATCACTACAAGAGTTCTTCAGGATAATGTTCTGGGCACTTCATCTTCAATTACTTCATGACTAACCTTCCATCTATCATAAGGTCAGAAGTGGGGTTGCTCACTGATGATCGCACAACATTCAGTACTACTTGTCACTTCTCAGATACTAAAGCATATGCAGCAAGACCTGAAAAATATCCAGGTTTGGACTAATAAGTGCCAAGTAATATTTGCACCACACAAGTGCTAGGCACTGACCATTTGTAACAAAATGGATCTAGCCATCACCCTTTGACATTCAATGATTTCACCATCATTGAATCTCCACTGCCAATAACTCAGGAGGTTACCATTGATCTGAACCTCAACTAGACTAACCGTATAAATATTGGACTACAAGAGCAGGTCAAAGGTTAGGAATCCTCCAGTGAGTAATGCCCTGCCTAGCTCCCCAAAGCCCGCAGCAGTTCATTTGCACTTTCTCAATGGCAGTTAGGGATGGGCAATAAATGTTAGCCTAACCAAAGACACATGCAGCACATGAATGAAAAGTAACAAAAGTTTTAAGCCTTATTTGATCTTAATTCCATTCACCTTTAACAGTTTCAGGAAATGTTCTACACAGTTAACAAGTTGTTATAACTCAGGGCTCCCAACAGTTTTGTCCTTTTATGACCTTCCAATGTGGACATAGTTGGGAGGAGAATCAATCCATTTTTCATCTTAATTACTGTGCAGACACATCTAATCAAAAGCCACTAACTAGTTTTAAAAGCAGGATCACATCTCTTCTAATTAATATCATAATTGTGGTACTGCTGTTACAGCACTTAAAATTCCAAATCCCTCAAATTGTAAATTTCTGAGAGGTAATTAAATAGCTCAATGGAGACAACATCTGAGTCTGTACTTTGCTTTTTAAGGTTTCCATATTTAACTAACAAAGCAATCTTCTATTTATAACTGACAAGACATCAGAACAAACCAATAATTAATTCACTCAATGTAAATTTTATTGAAGATATTTTTGGTGGTATTTGAAAAATAAATTTAAACACTAAATCGGCTGTACAGAAACAACATTGAAATTAACTTTACTTTGGTTGCATAGTGCTGTATTTAGATTGACTTAGTTGGACAAGTGACACCAATGTCCATGTAAAGATGGGCTTTTTAAGTCATGGCTTAGAGAGTGGCACTCTTGCCCTTGTGGTACAAGCCCTGCTGCAGAGGTTTGAGGGCAAATATCTAGTGCCCCATCCCCACCCAGCCCTCCCCCCAGTGCAGTACAGTGGGGCCAGTAATGTTGTCCTTCAGATATGATGATAAACTGCAATGCCCTCTCCGTCCTCACAGATGGCTATAAAAGATCCCATGCCCACTATTTAGGAAGCGCATGGGAGTCTTCCTCCATGTCCAAGGCCAATGTTTTTTCATCAATCATTATCATTGCAAATAGGTTATATGACCATTATCATTCATCCGTTTGTGGAACATTGCGGTGTGCAAACTGGCTGCTGCATTTTCTACATTAAAACACTGACTATATTTCAAAACTCCTACATTGACTGTCAAGTATTTCAGGGCATTTGAAGTGTGAACGGCAGGATAGACATGCCAGACTTCCCTTCTCTTTGACTTGGTCCTAAGCAAAGTGAATCAGGCTCTAAATAACTGGCCAAAATTGTAAAACAGATCCACATGATCGAAGATAATAGGATCTGCAGACACTGAAGAATCCGAGATAACAAGGTTAGAGCCGAATGAACACAGCAGGCCAAGCAGCATCAGAGGAGCAGGAAAGCTGACATTTCGGGCCTAGACCTTTCATCAGAAAATTTATCTGCACATTTCCTTCTGTTGTTCATGTTGTTCAGACCTCTACAAAATTCCACTCCAAAGAATCAACAAAACAGAGACGTTGAAAACCAGTTACTTAAAAAGGTACCTCAGATAATGATACTGCAACATGTACATGATACCACTACAAATTTGAGTTGTAAATTTATTTTCCAAAGACCGTCTGGAGAAATCGATCCTAAAATCCTCATCCAGATATCATTGCTAATGGCGTAGCATCAAGGAAACTTATTCTGAATAAAATTGTTGCATTGCTAAGTCATCAAATAATGGGAAATTTAGAGAAGGAATCTGCCACAAGGATGCAATCATCTCCATGCACTGTGTAAAGGTCTGTTGGCACTTCGATCCAAACAGTAGAGCATCATTTGGATGTAGAGGCTCTCTTGCCTTGTTACCAGTGATATACAGTCCATTTCAGCTGTGAATTTGTTGCCAAACAAGCATGTGTTAAACTCCATGGTGCTGAATACCAGAGCTAATGATTTGAGCTCAATATTGAAGTAGTTGGCTTGCACCGATGATGGGGTTTTCTGAGTAAAAATGTCAAGTTTGTCTTGCAAAAGTCATGCACCTAGACTTTTTTCTTTAATGTATCCATTTCAAAAATGGTGTGTTTACTGTCGTATTTCAAGAGACAATATTTTGCTGACAGAGCCTGTTTGATGGAATTGAAGACATAGAGATTAATGCCTTGCCAGACACAGGGCATGTCTTTTTTTCAGAAAATCTCAGAGATGTTTTGCTTCCTTTGTTAGGAACATAGGGTGAGAGGAAATTAAAAATCTAAGGCAGCGTCAAAGATCCACTTTATCCTGTAGAACAGGCATTTGTTTAACAACTTAATTTGGGTCAGACTCTATGGATGGAGTAAATGGACCCAAAGCAGTTTATCTGGCTGACATTGACTAGGTACTTTCTGATGCATTGATAGTTGGTCCCTTTTTTTTGTGGTGGTGCTGCAATCCACAGATGAACGCTGTAGTAATGTTCTGCCTTTGTCTTACCCATGACAGTGATATGATCAACTATACGAATACAACCAGGTACAGTCTCAATGATCCCCCATCCATGTACTGCTGAAAAAGACCTGGCTAACTAAGAATACAAATGGTAACCATCAGACACAGCACCATCCAAATGGCATCTCAGATATTGTAAGCTCTTGGGAACCCAGCTGTTTGCTGTGGCTGCATTTTAACTTTGTTTTTTCTATTCTTAAATCAATAGTGAATAATTTCATCTCAATGCCCACTCACTTAACCTGTCTATACATTTTTTGCAGCCTGTGTCTTCCTCAAAGCTTGCAAACCCACCTAACTTTGTATATTCAGCAAATTTACATAACTTAAGATATAAAACTCTCAGTGTCTTTTTCTAATCATTAATAAATTGTAACTAGCTAAAGACCCACCACTGAACCTTGCAACACCCTGACAACTAGGAAATGCCCCATTTATCCTGATTCCCTGCTTTCATCCATTAACTAAATTTCTATTAATCTTAATCGGTCACCCAACTCCTTATCTTCTCATGAGGAAACAAGGAATGGTCAATGCATGGAGCCTTGTTAAATATGTCCACATATCTGCATAGAATACAAAACAAGGAAGCAAGAATGCATCCCCAAGGAACTCGAGGAAATAGGATGGGGGCAAGAAGACAAAACCTGATGAGAAAGTCTCTGCTTAAGCTCAGTTAGGCAGGAGTTGAACAAAGTGCATGTATTCGCACTGTGCTGGACAACAGAGGGACCATTCAAAGGGCTGAGCTATGTAATAGATAAAAAATGTATTTACGTAGATTATTTAGAAGCTAATTTCCTGAATGCATGAAACAGATAAATTTTGCTCGTTTCCCAAGAATTAATCTTATTTTTAAATAATAAATGTTATCATGTCTCTCTGAATTGGAGCTAGTGTTTCTCCTGAGGCTTCCTTCAAACAGGATGGTCTCATTACTCCCAAGGCTTCAACTGACGTCAACTATTTGGATCAGTTTTAAATATTCAAAGTCAAGCCAGTCTTCCACAAATGAGGAACTCCAGAAAAAGCTGCGACTTGAATTAAGTTCCATTTGGCAAATAACATGTGAAGTCAAATTAGGAACAGGACAGGGCAATTCAGCTCCTGAAGCCTTTCTTCCCATAAATTCGACTATTGTTGATCCGTACTTTAACTCTACCTAGCCAGCTTGTTTAGCGGTGCTCAGTTCCCTTACCAACAAAAAAAAACTATCCATTCAGTTTTGAAATTTTTAATTAACCTTCAGCCTCAACAGCTCATTTGGGGGAAAAGAGAGTTCCAGGTTTCCATGGTTTCTTTTGTGTGGAGAAGTGCTTTTTGACATTAACTTAGGATCAGGTCATTCAGGAATAAAGTTTATTCCCTTTATTTTGTACTCACTCAATGACTAACCATGGAAGTGGGCTCCACATTGTGAAGACTCTTTGGAATTCTCTTGAATTGAACTGGGCTTATTCGCGCTTATTTATGGTATACAAACAAACCAGTAAAGAAGAAGAGTAGGCCACTTGGCCCTACGAACTTGCTCTGGCATTCAATAAGATTATGGCTGATTTAATCTTAACCTCAACTCTACATTCCTGCTTATCCCCAATAATCTTTCACCTCCATGGTAGTCAAGAATCTACCTATCTCTCTCAAAAATACCTTAAAATTCGGCATTCATTGCCTTTTGTGGAAGGAAATTCCTCAAAAACACAACTGTCTGAAAGAAAAACAAGTTTCCTCATCTCTGTATTAAATGGGTGCCACCTTATTTTTAAACAATGACATCCAGTTCTAGTTTCTCCCACAAGAGGATACATGCTTTCAATAGCCATCCGGTCAAATCCACTCAGGATCTTACATGTTCCAATAAGTCACCTCTGACTCTTCTAAACTCCAGAGGATATAAGCTTAGCCTGTATAGCCTTTCCGCATAGCGCAATCTCATCATTCCAGTTGTGGTAAATCTCCTCCGAATTGCCTTCATTGCATTAGCATCCTTCCATAAGTATTTTCTTTATTTGATGTTTCCATCAATTAATTATTTAATATTAAAACAAAAACAATCAGAAATCTTCATGGCCCTAATTTTCTTGTCTAGGCATTTTTCACATCAATTGGCTGGATTATTGTATAAATGGGTATGAACCAAGGTAGATGTGTACAGTTAGGATACAGATCAGCTATCTTATTGAATGGAGACAGACTTTGAGAGATTGAATGGCCTCTTCTCCCTTCAATGCTCCTACGGTAGGTTATGGCTTGATCAGTAATTGAGATAAATTTGATTTAATTGCTCCCTGGATAGACTTATTCATATTTGCATGCAAGATTCTGCGTCAGAATACACAGGATGTCTTTTGTTAAACACCACGAACACATCAATAGTAATTATTTCCTGAAAAATACATTTATTCTGAAATATTTTCTAAACTACTCACTGCCTATCAAATTATATGAATAATTAAACAGCTACTGAAAGTAGCCAACAGATAACAAGCAACAGATTAAACATTTTAGTCATGGTTATAACATGAGATTTGCACCAGATGCGGCATTTCAGTCAATGATTATATTACAATGATGAACGCGAACATCATTTGTTTTTAGTGGGACAAAGGGGGAAGTAGCACTGTCTTAAGATAATTGGAAAAAGAAGCTGCTGTTCTTTGTTAGTCATTATACTCTCATTAATAATAATCATGCCAAAATTGTTAACCTCCAGTATTTAACCTTTTCAACACCCTCAACAGATGTAATTTATAATTGAGTGATACAAAAAAACCAATAAGGTTAATCTGTTACTTGCGTTCATTTTGTTAAATGATTCAGAAACAATTCATATATTTTTTTAAAAATCTGTAGTAATAATTATGGAATCTGTATACCATGTTAATAACTCAGGGAAAATTGCAAATGGTTCACTCCGGCTAAACATGCACTAGATTTGAAGATTATGTTGATGTATAGAGTTATACTGGACGAAAACATAAAAAGACCTCCGGTTCTTGATGTTCAATGTTCAGCGCAACAAATCAAATGCTATCATTCACGCACATGTAACACGTTTCATTCCAACTAAATTATTTTATTACATGCTATTTCTTTCATAGGATATGGGTATCTCTGGCAAAGGCAAGCATTACTGCCCATCTCTAATTGTCTTCAACTGAATGGAGGGCGATAAAGAGAGTTACTAGCAGTATCTGGATTCAAATGTGGGCCAAACAGCACGACATTCATTGATTTCCTTCCCTGAATCATGGAATTTTGAACTCATGCCCCAAGAACATTTATCTGGACCTCTATGAATTACTAACCGAATGACAGTATCATTGTGACACCATCCCCCTACATGTCACATATGTTAAAGCATCCAACATATTGAGCCCATGCCAGTGTTCTGACCCCCACAGGTCTCCCTCCATCTTTCTACATCTCAACCTGTCAGTGTCACCGTCTATTTGCTGATCCTCATTTGTTTACCTAACTTCTTCTATAAATACACCATAGCTATGCACCTCAATTATTCCTTGTGATATTGAGTTACATATGCTTACACCTCTGTAATAAAGAAGCTTCTCCTGAATTACAGCATGAGGGTGTTGCTGGCTAGGCATTTATTGTCCATAGGACAGTTAAGAGTCAAACACATTGCTCTGGGTTTCAAGTCACATGTAGGCCAGACCAGGTAAGAATGTGTCCTTCCCTAAAGGACATTAGTGAACCAGGCAGGTTTTTCCCTGAAAATTGATATTTTCAGATTTTTTTAAAGATTGAATTCAATTCCACCATCTGCCAAGCTGGGATTCGAACCTAGGTTCCCCGAACATGATCTGGCCTCTGGGTTAACAGTCCAGTGATAATGCCACTTGGCCGTCACTCCCCAATATGGACGAATGAACATACACTACAACAGAGACTGCTGGGAGTTCAGTAACAGGGTCGCCCTCCCACAAATTCCTTCTTTGGCCAAATTCCCCCAGATGTCACTATGGCGGGTAGTGCTTATTACATGCTATCAGATATTAACCTTCTGAGATATACGTACAACAGTTTGTTTTCCCTAACATAGTTTAAAGCAATAAATAATTTGTGAGTCTGAGCATCAAGAAAACACTTCAGACCCATTCTGTTGTAAAGTTCTTTGATACCTACCCAATGATGAAAATGGCCAGAGATGAAGATACATCTTAAATATAAACAACACTTCAATATAAAATGATAATGGGAACTGCAGATCCTGGAGAATCCAAGATAACAAAGTGTGGAGCTGGATGAACACAGCAGGCCAAGCAGCATCTCACGAGCATAAAAGCTGACGTTTCGGGCCTAGACCCTTCATCAGAGAGCCTCTCTGATGAAGGGTCTAGGCCCGAAACGTCAGCTTTTGTGCTCGTGAGATGCTGCTTGGCCTGCTGTGTTCATCCAGCTCCACACTTTGTTATCTTCAATATAAGGTATTTGTTAAAGAGCAAATTGTAAAAGCTTTCAGCAAGATGGCCAGTTATTAGTCTCTAAGCATTAATAGGCGCAGGCAGTAGCCAATTTGCACACTGAAAGGTCCCATAGATATCAAGGAAGTAAATGACCAGCAATCCGTTTTTTAGTGATGTTGGATGAGAGACAGTTATCATCAGGCTATTGATTATGTTCACTAATATAGGGAATCAGAAATAAAGTACTGCTTAATTCAAGCAAGAGAACCCATTGATGTGGGAATGACATTTAATTTTGTATTAACACTTGATGATACATTGCAGATTGAAGCTGACCAGAACAATTGTTCTGTATGTTCATGAACCAGTAATAAAGCAATTTAATAATTTGTTTCAAATCTTCACTCAAGTATTTGTTCAGAAATTAAAACAGCAAGTTATGGAGAAACTCAGCAGGTCTGGCAGTATCTGCATTTGAGTCTAGCAAGTTCCTCTTCAGAACATTTTTTAAGAAGAGTCATATCAAGCTTGAAGTGTTAACTATCTCAACAGGTGCTGCCAGACCTGCTGGGTTTCTCCAGCACTTCATTTTAATTTCAGACTTACAACATCCACATATTTAGTTTTTACTTCAGTGCATGTTCAGCCTGTCTTCAGAGACTTTGTGCTCAAGATCGCAAGGGCATACGACTGCTCTATCAAGGTGTTAGTTCACTACACAAGTAGATGCAGTGCAGAATGTGTGAACTTGTATCAGGTCATTAATGCTCAGTCTACTTTCTGGAGTGGCTAATGTCTTTGAACCAAATCAGACTTTTTTAGCAGAAGCCAAATTTGTACATGACAGCAATCCACAAATGTAATCTGCAATTTAAAGAAATAATTTCATATCCAGCATTTTCTGAGTCATTATTTGTGTGGATTACACTTGCTTGAATCATAGCTTTTTCCATCAGTTTTACAAAATGCTCATTACAAACTGAGATTCAACAATTCTTGTCACGAATTGTAACACATTAAATCCAATTTCTAAGACTAGAGAGTAGATTTCTACATGTTCTTGCGCTATTTATAGTCCAAATTTAAGTATTCTATTGCAACAACACTATCTAACTCTTCAAGCAATATCCAAACTACAACAGAAAGCTTTCAACTCGCTTTTCAACAAAGACATTTTAAGTGAGGCGTAAGTTCAGACATACTGTTCACATTTTTTGCCTTGTGCTCATTAGGATAGACACAAGAATGCCAAATTTCAAAGAGAATAACAATTCACAATGCACGAGTTGAGGGGGCTGGACGGCTGTGTCAGCTCTGATGTACTTTTAATTATTCATTCATAGAATTTGGATGCCACTGACTAGGCCAGCACTTATTGCCTAATTGTCCACATTTAGCAGTTAAGAGTCACATGTAGGCCAGGCCGATTAAGGATGGCAATTTACTCTCATAAAAGGCATTGATGAATCAGATGGGCCCTCCCCCCCCAAGCCCCAAAATAGTTTTGTGATTAGCATCAGATTTGTAATTTCAGATTTTCTTTTCACCAAATTCCACTATCTGCCAAAGAGGATTTGAACTCAGGTCCCCAGAACACCATCTAGGTGTCTGGATGAATAGTTTAGTGACAATATCATTCAGCCACTGCCTTTCCTTGATCAAAACATTGCCATGGAAAATACATGAAGGAGCTTTTGCTCCATGCTTTTGGTTCATCCAAAAAAAAAACCCACTATATCTGGGCAAAATATTTTATTGACAGAGGACAGGTCATTGTGTAAGAATGCATGAAGTTTCTAGTAAGCAGGAGTAGGTTATATTACAAGTTCAATACATAACTTTCAATTGGCTTTTTGCATAATTCTTAGCACGCTCAGAATTGAGCCAGAATTCTGAGTTCAAGGTCACTCCACACTCTGATGACCAAGGAAGGTGTTATCTTAACTTGGCCAAGCAGGCTGAATACCAGCCTTCATCAAATACTTTCAACAGATACCAATGACATGCGCTAGAAGGCAGGAAGGATACCTAGTCAACACATGTGAAGGTAAGAATATTGGAACCTCTGCTATTTACAAATCGGCACTAAAATATGCATGTAACCAGAGCCTTGCTGGTTTAGTTGGCAGGACAGCCAGTGTAGATCAGATCCATGTCAACAGCACAGGGTTTGATCCCTATTGCAGCTGGGGTGGGTTTGTAACCGGTGTCCATGCCTTGGGACAAAAACTATAGCATTGCGGGTAGCACCTGACGACAGGTAAAGAATGAAGATGCCATTGTTCTGCCTCCAGTTACAAGATTCTGACTGCAAATCCTATTTGATATGTCAGATTGTGTCAGAACCTGAAATTTCATTGTTACTGTGTTCATTCCATGTGGAAAGCATACCCATTATTCTTTACTGATACAATCTTATTGAATACAAGAAAGCCTTGATTTCTACAGCATCTTTCACAACTTCAGGGTGTCCCAAAGTATTTTAGAATGAAATGAGCAACTTGAGAAGTGTTTATCACTGTGCTATTATAGGAAACAGTGCTGTTGGTTTTTACAATGCAAAATTCCATAACACTAAATTAATATTAGCCAAATAATCTGTAACCAGTTTTGGTTGAGTGTTAAAAGTATTAGGCCAGGGCATCTTATGAAAGACACTATACTTTAGATAGCAGCCATGGAAACTTCCATATCCACACAAGAGAGCACACAGGGACTCAGTTTAACATTTCAACCAAAAAAAACAGCAACTCACACAGATAGCATTTAGTGATAATAAGAACTGCCGATGCTGGAGTCAGAGATAACACAGTGTGGAGCTGGAGGAACACAGTATGTCAGGTAGCAGAGAAGCAGGAAAGTTGACAGTTCAGGTCAGGACCCTTCTTCAGAAGTGGGGGAAGAGGGAAGGGAGCTCTGAAATAAATAGGGAGAGGAGGGTGGGGCTGGAGAGGGTAGGTCAAATGGTGATAGGTGAGTGCAGGGTGGCAATGGTGGGAATTGGTCAGTGAGGTGGGAGGAGCGGATAGGTGGGAAAGAAGACGGACTGGTTGTGTTAGGTCAAGGTGGCAGGGATGAGAGGGAGGGTTGGTCATGGGATGAGGTCGGGGGTGGGGAGATTTCAAAACTGGTAAGTCCACATTGAGGCTACTGGGTTGTCAGCTCCCAAAGTGGAATATGAGGTGCTGCTCCTCCAGTTTCTGGGTAGTTTCATTGCGACCCTGGAGGAGACCCAGTATTTAGTACTCACTTTAGATTTATGTTCAGTCTTCAGAGTAGAAATATTGAATAGTGTAAATGTGGGGTCTAAAAATGTGACAGATTTATAAATATAATGTAATACAGCATCTGAAATGTTCTTAGAGATAATGGGAACTGCAGATGCTGGAGAATTCCAAGATAATAAAATGTGAGGCTGGATGAACACAGCAGGCCAAGCAGCATCTCAGGAGCACATGTGCTCCTGAGATGCTGCTTGGCCTGCTGTGTTCATCCAGCCTCATATTTTATTATCTGAAATGTTCTTGTCAGCTAAATGTAAGTTTTCTTCAAATATTATTTTATATTGAAGACCATCTTTATGCTTCAACTTTGTGATCATAAAGTTGATGGCTATTGGCTCAGAGACATTTGCTATTTATGATAGCTGTGAATGTGGGTTTTAGGTCAAGTTACACTGATTGATGTCCACCAGCTCTCAAGCAGCAACACAGCTGCAAAACAAACTTTCAACAACTGCTCCACTAAGGAACAAGGGGGTCTCCTGTCTATAATGTGACAAGTGAAATGTGTTGGGATTATAAAGTAATAACAGCAGTGAACTTTTTCAGAAGCCAGGGACTGTGCATTGTGTAGTTTTGCAATCCACCCACTTCAGCCACTGGGTATATTATGTTACTGTACCTCCATGGTGTTTATGCCTTTGTGTGATTTCAGACTAAACATGAGTACAAGCCCAGATTTTGTTGCTAACTTTAGATCCCCTTACATAATAGCCATCAGTGTCACTCCTCCATTGTGACAGTCGCATATCCCTGGTGCCCTTTTATACTGAAGATCAAAGACAGGATATCATTGAAGATCCAATATTCCCATTAGGTTCCTCACAAGTTACCATTTCACTTGAAATTAAAAGGAGCCAAACATGATTTCTTTCCTTTCTTGTGATGAGATTCCAGTCCTCCAACTGATGCTTGTCCATAACAGTGTCAAAAAGATGCGTAAACAGTAAGTGACATACAGAGCAGACAATCATCGCAGGAGAACTCTTCGTCTTCATATGTCCTGATAAATAAAACCCATTACTTAATACAGAATGTGGCGATATAACAGTTTTTCAAGATGGCAAGCAAGTCCCACGTTAAAGAACTTTATATTTGTAAGACTGTATTCAGCATTAAGATCACTATATTACCATCTTCCAGTTGAAGAGTTAAAATCTCTGCCCTCCTTGGTGAGTTTAAAAGATCCCATGACCACTATCAGTCAAAAAAAAGAGCAGGGGAAGTTGAACCCAGTCTCCTGGGAACATCAGGAAGAAAAGCAGATCATTTGCTGATTATCATTTTCCATTTGTGGGAAATTGTTGTGCATAATTTTGAATTCTGCTTTTCCTAATTTCCTCGGCTACTTTTCAATGTGACTGGGGATGAGGGAAAAATAATCTGTTTTTTAACCTCACTGTAACTGACACAGAAATTCAGGAAGTGAAGAAATCTGATAATCTAATAATCCACATGAACTACCAGATTAATCACAGATCTTGTGAAAAATGGAAAAGCTTTTGTAATAAATAAGTGTAAACATCAAAGAGATTTTGGAAATTCTTTTTGTAACAATGTGGAACAGAAAAAATAACAATTGTTCTGAAGGGTTGCCATTTTCAACCATTCCATTGCACCTGCTGTCTGTAATAATTATTTCCACACATTTTAAATAAAAGAGAACACTAGGACTAATGAACCATTCGAAAGAAGTGAATAATTAAAGTTAATTTTATCAGGATTAATATTCATGCCTTTCAACTCTTTCCATTTTAAGCTCACTTTAGTGCGCTTTGAGAACTTCTAAAGATTGTCACAAATAAAAGACGTTTCTTACATTCTTGGCACAGTCTGAAAACAAATTACTTTCGAAGACTCTCAATAAAGGTTGGAGTGCAGCTTGTTTTCAAAAAGAAAACTGTTGTGCATTGAATAAACACAGTCTGTCTAGTCTGGCTGTCAGCTAGAAAAAGCTTTGCGTTCACCTGACTCACTTAGCTGAGCTCTACAATAGAGGACAATTTTCCAAGGAAGTTTCTTAGTGATGGCACTGTGTGGGGGGTAATGGTGAGGGTACAAAGTGGAGAACTGGTCTCCAAGTCTGACTTGTTGCATATTTTGATATTTCTATTTCTGGCTCTGAAATGTAAAAAAAAAACACTAAACGCGTTGGATTTAATATTCAAAACCAGTGAACCAATGCAATTTATATATAATGTTATACTCTTTGACAACATAAATGCACACAAGTTGAAAACATCACCACAAAAACATCACCACCAAAAAAAAATGTTTAGCATCACTGATTGTTCTGGAAAAACTGAGGGGCTGATTTGTACACGGAATTTAATAAAAGTATGAACTAAATTGTCACAAAATCAATGAGTTGTACATAAATTAACACTACTTTTGCAGTTCATAAAACTTACCCTAGTCTTCATTTTAAAGAAGACACTGCATGTATATAAAAGTAAAATCCCAGTTAAGAAAACACAGAGGTTTAAGTGCTTAATTTCATCTGAGGCTGAGTTTAAAATAGATAACATCACAGAACAGCATATGACCAAAAGGCCAAAGCTTTTAAATAGCTCACAATTTTCTACATAATCTAATATCTATAACAGAAGTACTGTTTATCAACCACAGCTCCTTCTTTTGTGGTAGAAAGATCAAACTTTATTCATTCAGAATTCTTTAGCTGTGCATGTCGCGTCTCCTCAATGATGTGACTGGTCTGTATGGGATTAATGTAATTTAGGACATTCTCATCTTTTCCTCTGTTTCTTTAGGTGATTTCAATATTATCAAGAGCTTCTGGTCTCATGATGCATGAACAAATATTTAAGTATGAGAAATGACATGTATTTTTGCTTGCCATTTATCACATGTAGACCACGCAGAAAATCACTACGAGCACTAACACACTCCAAATAAATCTACTGGCCACTTTTACTTTTGAGGATTCCAGACACCCTTCAGGCTGCCAATTTGAGTGTGACCACAACTGCCATGCATGCCCACCAGCCGTTAACAATGCCTCCTTTGTCCTGCTGTCACATGAACAGTCTAGCACTATGATTATTTTGACTTCAGGCTCATTGTGTGAAGCAAGCTTTCACACCAACCAATTCTACTCAGCTCGCTATAGCAGGATCACTATAACTAAAATGTTTTTGCCCCATGGCATTCAAGAGCTTAGCAAAGAACTTTATGAATCTCTGAATACTGTTGGGTTTATGTTGTTTTTTAATTTCATCATTCCAACCTATCCCTTATCAGTTTAAAAAATGTTACTTTGCACATCAAGTATATGTTGGCTAATGCAATTTTCTTTTGAGTAATGGGAATGGCTCCAAATCATGCTAGGTTTGTAAATTTTAAAAGTTACGCAAGTAGGATTTACTACGTACACTACATATACAAAACAACATTTTGAATAAATACCAGTACAGCATGGCAAATTGAATCATCCAAAAGAGCAGTTTATTGCTGATCACTTGCTAGTGTAGTATTGATTAATTTTGTGTATTAAATGGTGACAGAAAACAGCTCTTCCTTGCAGTTTTGCAAAGACAACAATTTCAAAAAGTTACTTTTCGGCAGAATGCCATTTGTAGTCTGGAAATGCAATTAGAACAGTCCAATGTAAGCAATGATGGATGTATTGTACTAGTTATTTGTGAGGGATTTCTGAATAATAGTTAGTCTCAAAAGAAAAATTAAAAAGTTGGCAATCAATTAAAATGAATTATTTTATATGTACGTTTGTATAAAATTGCAGTTTGTGTGAAGACAGAGTGGTTTCTGGAGTGCAAAGCTTATTCTAACTAATATGAATATTTAAGCCAAGTAAGAAGATATCCTTCTAGAATGACTATAAACTGAGAATAAACTAGCTCCAAATCTATTCAGTCTGTTGGTGTTTAATGGGCATTTTATGAACTTGAATAGAGTCTTATTGATATAATGATAAGATGAGGCTCAAATCGGCCCTCTCGGGTGGACATAACAGATCCCAGGGCACAGTTTTGAAGTACAGCAGGCGGTTTCTCCCTGGTGTCTTGGCTAACGTTTATCCTTCAATCAGCATTACTCAATGAGGTTGTCTGATCATAATCACATTTCCATCTGTGGGATCTTGCTGTGTGTGAATTTGCTGCTATGCTTCATATGTTAGAACAGTGTCTACACTTCCAAAAGTATCTTATTGGCTGTCAATTGCCTGGAGATGTCCCTACAATCACAAAAGATGCTGAAGAAAAGTTCTTTTTCTCCTGATGACACTGTGGGTATTTACACGTAGGTTCAGACCATGTTAGCTCAGTCAGTTAGGTGACCACACAATGCTGCAGAATGTTTAACAGTATGGGATCAATCCCTTTACTGGCTGTGGTAGGTCATGGGTGCCTGACTCGTTACCTTGTCTCATGCTCATTACAGAATGGTGACTCTCTGCATATTCATTTGGCTCTCTAACAGGGTGAGATGCCTATGTTCCCTTGTGGATACAGCTGACTACCTTCACTGCATTCAACCTTGCTGGACAAGGTTAGGCCTGCTGTCTAAGCATAAAAATAGGTTCAAACACAACTACATTTGCACAACAGATCCATGCCTAAAATGCAATTGTAAGTCATGAAACATTCAGGCATTTCTGGTCACTAATTGAAACCAGAGCTCAAGGTACTCATGGCACAGTGGTAGTGTCTCTACCTCTATGACAGAAGGTCTCAAGCCTGGAGATGCGTCACGGCAGAGTGATTAGAAGTAATTACAAACCAAAACTCAATTGCTTTATATAAGCTAGGCAAAGAAAAATAAGAAAAACTTGTATTTTTCTCCTGCCTTTCGCGAATCCGTAACATCCTGAAGTCCTTTACAGCCAATTAAATAATTTTCTGAATTCCAGTGGTTCTTGTAATGTTAAAAAAAAATCTCATCACAACAAGCCTCCACAACCAGCACTGAGAGTAATGGATCTATAATCTGTTTTTCTGAGGTTGGTTGGGAAGGGATAAATATCAGCTATAACACTAGGAGAAGTCCCCTATTCCTCTTCAAAATATTGTGATGCATTCTCTCAACTGGCCTGAGGAGGGTAATGGGACCTCGGTCTGACATCTCAGCAGAAATGTAGCACCTTTGTCAGTGTAGCACTCACTGAATGCTGGACCTGGATTCTACATCCATGAGTCTAGAATGGGACTTGAACTCCAAGCTACTGAATCTGGTGACAGTACTACCTACTGAGCCATGGCTGACATACACAATGGGGGATCTAATGCCTGTTATATAGCCCATTCTCAGAAGACCTGTCTGAGCCTTGTGCACTTCCCTCATTGTTGCTCAAGTTTTTGTTTACAGCAATTAAAGGGATGTACCATTTAACGTTAAATCACTGCTAGCTTTATAGCATTGTTACAACTCCCACCTATCCATGTTCTGTCCTATACTCTCATGCTCATCACCCCAAATGACCTCCCCCCAACCTACAGAGTTATTGCTTATTGTGAAGATCATAATTAGAATTGTTCAGCAGATTCTGAATTTCTATTAGTGCTTGCAGCTCATGTAATTATACATTATAGATCAATTAACTCTGCTTTTATAAGCTAATCCCTTTGCTGTCAGCAATTCATTTTTATCTGAGTGCACGAACAACTTTGTGCATTTAATTTAATAAAATGTCACAAAGTACTTCACAAGTGCACTAACAAACAAAATTCAACACATTAGAACATACTGGGGCAAGTATCAAGGAAATATGTTTTGAGAAACATCTTAAAAGGAGGAATTTGAGTTCAAGAAATGGAGACGTTCAGGGAGCAAGTTCTTCACTTAGAACCTTAAACACAAAATACAATTTGCTAACTTGAGGACAAGAGTGAACAATGGTAAAAGTTCAAAACTTTAACAAGCCAAATGGGTAAAAAAAATTGATTTAGAATACAGTCATTTCCAGAATCTTAAAGGAACATAATATGAATTGTGCCAATTGTATTACTAGTCCCATGGCAACCAGTGGCACTGGACTGATAACCAGCCATGGATAGATTAGACTTTCACATATATTGTCCAAACCTTGATTGTGTCTTCCTTTTAATAAACATGTTGACTAAATAATAATGAGTAATGAGGTTAGTAACAAGTTTCAGCAAGGCCCACAATTATACTAGAAGCTCAATCTCTGCAGACTCAATAATCAAAGTCAGTCAGTTTGAGGAGGCGTCTTATGTTGTTCCCTCATCACTAAAATCAATCCAAACCTGAACGGCAACCTTAACTCTTTCCCTTACTATTAACCCCAACCCTTAACCCAAACCTGCCACAATCCCCTATGCAATTCCAAGCCTCTATTAACTCAGCCTAATGGTCTAGTTTCCTCCTTAAATTTCCAGCAACAGGTCCATCGCTGACTTCAACCCCTGAGCCTTACCTTAAATCACTCTACTGCAACCCAATCCTACTGTCCACGCCAACACCCTCATCTCTTTGCACTCCACCATTGCCAGCATCTTAGCTGAACCTCAGTCCTTAACTCCCCCAATGTCCTAACCTCAATCCAAACCCAATGCTCAAACCCAAAGTCAGCCCTTATTCCAAACTACACCCTCAAAAGTAAAACAAAGCCGAACAGAACTGGAACGGTGAATAAATCATGTTTGAGATTATTATTCTAATGGATAACAAATCACATGCACTGTAGAGGCAGCTGCACCGAGTGGAGGCTGTCCGAACTACTCTTTACAGGAAGATGCAAAACTTTCCTTACTCATCATTGTACAGGTCAGTGATCTGGCCCGTGCCAAGGTGCAGTGAGGAAAGACCGCTGTCTGAGGTCCTTCTACCGAATGTAAACTGGGGTCTGTTTAGTTATTGGACCCTCCAGGTGCCTGAGATGCATGTCAATATCATCTTATTCAAGAAACAGATGCTTTTGCCACGTTTGTTTCTTTGATATGCTACTACACAAAACCGAACTGCTTCTGTGACTCTGTATGCATGGAACGATGTTTTTACGAATAAAGTATATTCAGAAATTTTAAACAAAGGTGACCTATCCTAGAAGTTTGATGTGAGGGCTCACTTGCCCGATCCAACACCATTGCAAACTCTCCTGGTGAGATCGCGCATACACGAGGAGGGAGGGCACCCGTGCACGCGCATGGCAAGTTTCCTGTTCGGTAATCGACCGTCTCCAGGCTCCGACAATGGGGAAGTAGGGCTTTTATTTATTGTTAGTAACTTACTTGTAATTCCCATTAATACCGATTCTCACGCAACTGCAAACACCGTCACCAAACCCCCACCCCAGACTTGTACGCAAAGTGTAAGATTTCGCATGGAAGTCATTAAACTTTACGAAGTGATGGAGAAAATAAGGAGCGCTGCCGTGTGAAGGTTGTTTTTAAATCTTTCCACTTGTGTCCCAGGGAGAAAAGAAATGTTTTTCTACGGTTTATTCCAATTGTCGCCGGTGAAACATACAAACACCTTCCAAGCTGCTATATTGAGCCCCTTGATATTATAAATATTAAACCCCCCACTCCAGACACTCCTTGCTTGCTCTTGGTTTTGTTATGTTTTCTAGGTGCTTACACTTGGCACATCTTTGCACCCTGACGGTAAAACATCTCCCGACTAAGGCTTTGCTTCCAGCCGTACAAATAAAATCAAAGGCGATTCAAGACATGCTGGCGTCTTTAACGAAAAGTGGACAACATTAGACATTCATCGAACAGCACTGCGAAGTAAATTTAGTTGAAAAACCTACCTCGACATTAGCAGTCTAATGTGCAATTCCCGAGGGTTCGCCCTCCCTCATTCTGTTACTCAGTTAGTTCAAGGCAATTAAATCCTTTTCTTCAACCCTGCAGCGTCCAAATGCAGAATCGACGATATAAAATTTGGTCACAATGTTCTTGTCTCGGAGTAGGGGCTCCGTTCATCAGTGCAAGTTCTTTTCTCCTCCTCCCCAATAAGAGAGTGCCTTGCAGTTTTTATTTGGTGTCCTGTCTTTTGAGTGAAACTTTGCGCTGCTCTCACAGACCGGGACGTGTCTCCCACAGCTCGCTAGCGCCAGATTTACGCCAGTGGCCAGCGCCGGAGGTACGCCAGTAGCCTCGCGTTTCCTTCACAAAACGGGGTTGCCCCAACGTCATCAAACAGAAGCCCTTAATAAAGCTGGCCCTCTTCTCAAAGCGGCGTAACTGCTGGAGAGATCAACACTAAGATTGAGGAAACCTAATTTAATATTGAGTAGCATCCAGCATTACCTCACAGTGCCCCCAAAACCAAAGCAAACCTGCAGACGCCGGAGATAAACACAACTGTAATGAACAGACTGGTCTTACTGGAGCAGTGTGCTGTTAAGTCGGTGCAGTATTGTCATTCACATATTTTACTGTATATTCCTTGGCAAAGTTTGTTTTTTAATTGAAGGCTGTTGAAGCAGGTCGCCAAATGTCTGAGTTTATCTCTACATTCCAAATTCACTTAACACTTATATTTTCTCTTTTTATAAAAATAAACATGAATTGGCCCTGAGTACACAAAAGTTGATGAGAGGGCAATTGTTGTTGGCCACGATGAACACTGAAACACAATAATTTGTCTACAGGGAGGCAAATTATCCGGCCATGGTAGATGGTGGAATTTCAATTCAATGAAATATCTGGAATTAAGAATCTAATGAGACCATGATCCCATTGTCGATGGTTGGAAAACCCCACTTGGCTCACTATGTCATTTAGGGAGGTAACCTGTCTTCCTTATCTGGTCAGGCCTACATGTGACTCCAGACCCACAGCAATGCGGTTGACTCTTAACTGCCCTCTGTTCAATTAGGGATGGACAATAAATGCTGCCTAGCCAGCAATATCCTCATCCTGTTAATGAATAAAGGAAAAAAAAATTAAAATGGTTCAATTCTAAAGTAGGAGCAGAGGGACCTGGGCATTGAAGATGACAAGACAGATGGAGAGAGCAGTTAACAAGGCAGAGTGTTCAAGATTTTATTAATAAGGTTAATGATTACAGGAGCAAGGAGGTGATGTTGAACTTGTATCAGACAGTTATTAAGACCTTAGCTGGAGTACTGTGTACAGTTGTGGGCACGACATGATTGGAAAACATGAATGTACTGGAGAGACTGCAGAAGTAATTCACAAGAATTGCTCCATGAATGTGAAACATCAGTTATGAAGATAAACAGAAGAAGATGGGGCTGTTCTCCTTTGAAAGCAGAAGGCTGAGAGGAGATGTGACAGTTGATCGAGTTCGATTTTCAAAATCATGAGTGATCAGGATGTGGAGGTGCCACTGTTGGACTGGGGTGGACAAGGTCAGAATTCATATGACACCAGGTTATAGTCCAACAGGTTTACTTGAAAATACAAGCTTTTGGAGCATAGCCTCATCATTAGGTGAACTGAAAGTAAAAGATCAAAGGGTCACACAACTGATGAGGATGTATTAAACAAACCTATATTAATAAGTAAAGCCTTCTAACTGATTAAAGATTTATGTAAATCTCCAAATTTTTTTCAAGTAACTGCACTGAGAGAACTTAAGGTTTATCAGTGTAAAGAAGAGGTGACGTTTTAGGTCAGGCAATGCATGTTGGGTGCGAGGCATTGTTTAGAATCTGTTTGTGTTTTCGTTCAGTTGTGAGTGGTTTTATTTCTAAAGTAGAAAACTATAAAATGCCACATTGACTGACTGTCTGTAAATTATGTGCTTTTGAACAAAATAGAATGTATCTATAAATACAAGTTCTCCCCACAAATTTGTGTGCATGTGTGTGGGGATGGGGCAGGGGGAAAGAGTGTGTATGTGTGTGTGTGTGTGTGTGAAAAAGAGAATGTGTGCGTGTGTGTGGAGGGGAGAGAGAGAAAGAGTGTACGTGTGTATGTATGTGTGCATGGGTGTGTGTGTGTGGAAGAGTGTGTGTGGGAGAGAGAGAGAGACAAAGAGTGTGTTGTGTGTGTGGGGTTGATAGAGAGAGAGACAGTGTGTGTATGTGGGAGAGAGAGTGTGTGTGTGAGGGAGAGAGGGCACGTGTGGGGGTGTGTGTGTGTGTGTGTGTGTGTGTGCGCGCGAGCTTGACAGACAGTGTTTGTATGACAGACTAGAGAGGGGGAGGCTGTTCCTGCTCATAAAAGGAAAGGAATGAGAGGAAATATATTGAAAATGATGTGCAAATTAAGCCAGGGTAATGTGACAAAAAGTTTTTGCACACAACAGGTAATTAAGGTGTGGAATGAGCTGCCTGGAAATGGGGTGGAGGCAGGTTCACTTGAAGCATTCAAGAGACCTTTGGATGATCATTTGGATTGAAGTAATGTGCAACAAAGTGAGGAAAAAGTGTGAGATTGCAAATCGGCTTTGGAGCTCATATGAAGAGCGATTGGCAAAATTGCCTTCTTCTATATTGTAAGAATGCTATGATTCTTTAAAACACATGGAACAATATGAGTACTTAGATGATAGTCACCCACTAAATTATCAGAAAATTTTAGAGCTTTCCATTCCACTGTCGATATATCTTTAAAGTAATGATACGTTTTAATTATTGCTAGGTAACTCATCTGGTCTTGAAAATCAACTTAAACAAGCGTGGAGTCTCAATCCGAGATAATGGGAACTGCAGATGGTGGAGAATTCCAAGATAATAAAATGTGAGGCTGGATGAACACAGCAGGCCAAGCAGCATCTCAGGAGCACAAAAGCTGACATTTCGGGCCTGGACCCTTCATCAGAGAGGGGGATGGGGAGAGGGAACTGGAATAAATAGGGAGAGGGGGGAGGCGGACCGAAGATGGAGAGAAAAGAAGATAGGTGGAGAGAGTATAGGTGGGGAGGTAGGGAGGGGATAGGTCAGTCCAGGGAAGACGGACAGGTTAAGGAGGTGGGATGAGGTTAGTAGGTAGATGGGAGTGTGGCTTGGGGTGAGAGGAAGGGATGGGTGAGAGGAAGAACCGGTTAGGGAGGCAGAGACAGGTTGGACTGGTTTTGGGATGCAGTGGGTGGGGGGGAAGAGCTGGGCTGGTTGTGTGGTGCAGTGGGGGGTGGGGACGAACTGGGCTGGTTTAGGGACTCATATTCCGCCTGGGAACCCTGCAGCCTAATGGTATCAATGTGTACTTCACCAGTTTCAAAATCTCCCCTTCCCCTACTGCATCCCTAAACCAGCCCAGTTCGTCCCCTCCCCCCACTGCACCACACAACCAGCCCAGCTCTTCCCCCCCACCCACTGCATCCCAAAACCAGTCCAACCTGTCTCTGCCTCCCTAACCTGTTCTTCCTCTCACCCATCCCTTCCTCCCACCCCAAGCCGCACCCCCATCTACCTACTAACCTCATCCCACCTCCTTGACCTGTCCGTCTTCCCTGGACTGACCTATCCCCTCCCTACCTCCCCACCTATACTCTCTCCACCTATCTTCTTTTCTCGCCATCTTCGGTCCGCCTCCCCCTCTCTCCCAATTTATTCCAGTTCCCTCTCCCCATCCCCCTCTCTGATGAAGGGTCTAGGCCCGAAACGTCAGCTTTTGTGCTCCTGAGATGCTGCTTGGCCTGCTGTGTTCATCCAGCCTCACATTTTATTATCGTGGAGTCTCAATCCTTCAGTTTTTAATTGTTCAAGATTCAGAAAATGAAAATAAAGAGGGACCTTTTGTCTCACAGTTGTCTACTTCAATTCCATCTTTCTCATTACTTTGCTTTGTTAACCTGATTTTGCACTAAACGGAAGATTTTTGTCAGGTGAAGGGGCAACACTCAGAAAGCTCATCTTTTCAAATAAAACTGTTAAGACTATAACCTGGTGTCATGTGACTTCTGATCTTGTCCACCTCCGTCTAACACTAGCATCTCCACATTATAAATGCTGGATAAGGGTTTTAGATACCATGATGGCGACCGAATAACTGAGAGATTCAGAGTAACTGGTACTAATACATGTTATAAGCAGAGGCTGAATAGGCTGTGGCTTTTATCCCTGGAGTGCAGAAAGCTGAGGGGTGACCTTATAGAGGTTTATAAAATCATTAGCGGCATGGGTAGGCTGAATAGCCAAGGTCTTTTTACTATAGTTGGGGAATCCAAAACTAGAAAGCAATGGTTTAAGGTGAGAGGGGAAAGATTTGAAAGGAACCTGAGAGGTAAGTTTTTCGCATAGATGGTGGTGCATATATGGACATGAAATGCCAGGGAAGGTGGTGCAGGTGGGTACAATTACAGCATTTAAAAGACATTTGGACAGGCACATAAGTAGGAAAAGTATAGAGGAATATGGGCCAAAAGCAGGCAAATGGGACTAATTTAGTTTGGTATCCTGGTCAGCATGGACTAGTTGGACCAAAGTGTCTTTTTCTGTGCTGTATGACTCAACAACACTTTACCTGTATAATAAAATGTGAGGCTGGATGAACACAGCAGGCCAAGCAGCATCTCAGGAGCACAAAAGCTGATGTTTCGGGCCTAGACCCTTCATCAGAGAGGGGGATGGGGAGAGGGAACTGGAATAAATAGGGAGAGAGGGGGAGGCGGACCGAAGATGGAGAGTAAAGAAGATTGGTGGAGAGAGTATAGGTGGGGAGGTAGGGAGGGGATAGGTCAGTCCAGGGAAGACGGACAGGTCAAGGAGGTGGGATGAGGTTATTAGGTAGATGGGGGTGCGGCTTGGGGTGGGAGGAAGGGATGGATGAGAGGAAGAACAGGTTAGGGACGCAGAGACAGGTTGGACTGGTTTTGGGATGCAGTGGGTGGCGGGGAAGAGCTGGGCTGGTTGTGTGGTGCAGTGGGGGGAGGGGACGAACTGGGCTGGTTTAGGATGCAGTAGGGGAAGGGGAGATTTTGAAACTGAAGTCCACATTGATACCATTAGGCTGCAGGGTTCCCAGGCGGAATATGAGTTGCTGTTCCTGCAACCTTCGGGTGGCATCATTGTGGCAGTGCAGGAGGCCCATGTTGGACATGTCATCTAGAGAATGGGAGGGGGAGTGGAAATGGTTTGCGACTGGGAGGTGCAGTTGTTTGTTGCGAACTGAGCGGAGGTGTTCTGCAAAGCGGTCCCCAAGCTTCCGCTTGGTTTCCCCAATGTAGAGGAAGCTGCACCGGGTACAGTGGATGCAGTATACCACATTGGCAGATGTGCAGGTGAACCTCTGCTTAATGTGGAATGTCATCTTGGGGCCTGGGATAGGAGTGAGGGAGGAGGTGTGGGGACAAGTGTAGCATTTCCTGCGGTTGCAGGGGAAGGTGCCGGGTGTGGTGGGGTTGGAGGGCAGTGTGGAGCGAACAAGGGAGTCACGGAGAGAGTGGTCTCTCCGGAAAGCAGACAGGGGTGGGGATGGAAAAATGTCTTGGGTGGTGGGGTCGGATTGTAAATGGCAGAAGTGTCGGAGGATGATGCGTTGTATCCGGAGGTTGGTAGGGTGGTGTGTGAGAACAAGGTGGATCCTCTTAGGGCTGTTGTGGCGGGGGCGGGGTGTGAGGGATGTGTTGTGGGAAATACGGGAGACGCGGTCAAGGGCGTCCTCGATCACTGTGGGGGGAAAGTTGCGGTCCTTAAAGAACTTGGACATCTGGGATGTGCGGGAGTGGAATGTCTTATCGTGGGAGCAGATGAGGCGGAGGAATTGTGAATAGGTGTTCATCCAGCCTCACATTTTATTATCTTGGAATTCTCCAGCATCTGCAGTTCCCATTATCTCTGATACACTTTACCTGTACTTTACATAACTATCCCTTTTTGTCGTCCTTCATTTCCTACAGGACACACTACAGGGTTTTCAGCCTCATTTGATGTAAGTTCAAGTGCAATCTGAAGTTCTGTGCAAATTGTCAACACAAATGGGCCCGATTTCCATGTTGCAAGTAAAATTAACAATGCATGAAGTTGTGGTCAGTAGCATCTCTCAATGCCATCAGTCTGCACAGATCAGTGTTTGGTTATGTATACACATCATGTCCACTTCCACTGAGCACTGGATCCCAGCTGCAGCCTCTGTACTTCATTTACAAAAGCCAATGATACAATTCCAATAATCAACTTCATGCTTTATCTAAAAATGAAAGATAAAAGTAATTTCTGCTCTTATTTAGTTTAGCAGTTTAGACAGATTCTTAATATGAATTTTGCTGTTACCAAATTTATACTCATCAGGCTTGTTGCCAGTGAAATGTATACAGTCCCTTCAACTAATTTATTACTCCAAAAACCCGTTTACCCAGACATTCTTATGTTAATCAGACAAACAAAGGAATGCAGTTCAAACTTAGTTATATTCCTCTTTACCAACTCCCTCCCTAGGGTTTTTCACAGGGATATGGGAATCGATTGGGGTTGGAGTCTGGCTTTCACTAAATTCCCATTACAGTCCCTCTAAATCTAAGCTGTAACAGAAAAGAACATCACACCCCTCTGACACTTCAGGAAATAGGTTTTAATCCTTCTCTGGCTAACTCCAGAGTTTACCCACATCCTTAAATAACTTAGTTTCAAATTCTGCTGTCTCAAAAGGAATGTTTGAATAAGAAGTTGCCAAATGTGGATTAGAGTATTGGGAAGCTTGTGATGTTATGAGTCCTGGTGCACTAGATCGTTTGTTAGAGTCAGTTAGAAAGTCCATGGGAAAATACCTGATTTATGGCCCAATGACTGGTCAATTGCCTGAATCCTCATTTGTGTTTTGGATTTTCATTAAATCTTTATTTTTAATTTGGGCTTGTATTGGACTGGTTTAGGCGATCCAGAGAGCATTTATCAGAGTATGGCTGAGGGGCTTTGGAGCTGAGATTTTAATTATATTCCCTGTCCTAATCTGAAAATTATAAGGCTTCACCCTCAACCAGTCCCCAATCGGGATCAGTGATAATGGGAACTGCAGATGCTGGAGAATCCAAGATAACGAAATGTGAGGCTGGATGAACACAGCAGGCCCAGCAGCATCCCAGGAGCACAAAAGCTGACATTTCGGGCCCAGACCCTTCATCAGAGAGGGGGATGGGGTGAGGGAACTGGAATAAATAGGGAGAGAGGGGGAGGCGGAGCGAAGATGGAGAGAAAAGAAGATAGGTGGAGAGGAGAGTATAGGTGGGGAGGTAGGGAGGGGACAGGTCAAGGAGGTGGGATGAGGTTAGTAGGTAGATGGGGGTGCGGCTTGGGGTGGGAGGAAGGGATGGGTGAGAGGAAGAACAGGTTAGGGAGGCGGGGACTGGTTGGACTGATCCCAATCAGGATCACCCCTCTTTGTTCCCTAATTTTTGAATGGGTCCCAAAACACAGCAAAACCCTCACTGGCTGGAAAGCTTCAAGGCATCAACTTATTGTTGGCATTTAGAATGATCAGCATTCTGCACTTGTTGCTCAAGCTGTGCTTAGTGCAGTACTTTATGTACTGTCTAGAGATCTTTACATTTACTTTCCAGTTCTTCATCTTAATTTCTGACTCCTGAACTTGCTGCTGTGCCTTCGAGGTGTTTCTGTTTGTTGTCTCAAAATGATTTTGATAAGTTGAAAGGTAAACTATCTTTTCTTAACTGTCAATCTGCGATGATTTCACCTTTCCCTTTAACACTGTGTTTCCCCACTGGAAAACTGCCCCTTTCTGATCAGCAGTCTCTAGGGCATCAAGTTTCTATGTCAGGTCTGCATTTTCTGACTGTAATTCCGCATTTTCTGACTTCAACTCACTTATCATAGCACTTCTCCACTTTAACCCATACTTCATGTACTGAGTTTCTGCAAAAAAAAAACAAATTCTGATCATCTTGTCCTATTTGGGTACACATTTTCCCATGGACTTTCTAACTGATCATTTGTTAGAGTCCAGTGCACCCGCACTCATAACCCCACAAGCTTCCCAATACTCTATCCACTTTGGCAATTTCCTACTCAAATATTCCTTAAACAAATTCTCCCATTCAGATTAATTGTCTGTCATGATTTCAAAGCAAAATTTCAATGCCAAATTCAATATACAAAAATTTAAATCTAACAGTTGTTGCGGCTGTCTTCATATACCCACTTGAATCCTGGCTATCTTGTGGGGCAGCTGTCCTCTTAATTAGGCTCAGGCCAGAGTATTGAGAATATAAGGCATGTACGTTCAACTTTGGAGCAATTTTTCTTATTGAAACCCACCTAGAAATGCCAATTGTTGTGATAAATCACCAGTAAGCTACCTTTAATTCCACTACTTGTTAAGAAATCTCACAGATAAACAAGTACTGAAGCAATAGTTTAAATTTTATTGCATGCAGAAACCAAAATAAGATCCCTAAAGAAAGCAAGATAAGCCTTACAACTCATTTTGGTTATTACCCAAATAATGGTGGAATTTAGCTACAATTCCAACCACCAGTGTCTATCTCTGATATCCAGGGTTTGATCCTCATGCAATATTGTTATAGATTCATTGAGTTGTACTGCACCAAAACAGACCGATCGATCCTACCAGCCCATGCTGAACATTATCCCAATGTAAACTCGTCCCACCTCCTGCTCCTGGCCAATATCCCTCCAAGCCTTTCCTATTCAGGTACTTATCCAAAAGTCTTTTAAATGTTGTAACTGTGCCTGCATTTACTGCTTCATAGGATGTTCTGTTGATGAAGATTTCTGGAGTTGAACTCTTATATAACTTATTATGCTTCGGGTCTATAATGTGATATTATTGATCATATTTTAAATTCTTTCATCCACAATATTAGTTTATAAGTTTGTCCCTCTACTTTAAGAGTTTATTCCAGGCAGAGTTATTGTTGATTCTTTCAATTCATGAACAGTTATTAAAATTCTGATGTCTACAGTATCACAGTGTCATCTGCAAATCTGAAATATCACATTTAACTCCCGCATTTAAATCATTAACATATATTGCGATTAGCTGGGGTCCTCGTACTGATTCCTGCAGTATCCTACCAGTTGCTGCCTGCCATTCAGAAAGAGACCCATTCTTTTACAAAGCATTACTCTTTGTTTCGTGTCTGCTAACCACTGTTACCTCTGACAAAATGATATCTCGTCCTCAACCTCCCTTCGAGTTTCATAAAGCTGAAGTATTTGCATATTAAGCTTGTAACAAAAGTCTAATAATGAAAATTTTGAGCAGCCTTTCAATGAAATGATAATCATCCATCACCAACAATCAACCTATCTAATTTAGCCACAAATTTAATGTGTTGAATTTCCAGCAAAACCTGAGTGATTAACAACATATTCGTTTTGCTGCATGCAAGCAGCAGTGATATCCATCAGCTTGATGTGGCAACTTTGTTGTTCAGTTGTTACGGTAGTTGAGGCCTTAAGGAGGTATTATTGAAGGAACCTGAGGAGACATCGTGTCATTCAACATCAAGTCTAGCTTCAACATGTATTCAACCTCGATTCTGTTACATTCTTGAGCACATAATAAAGTGCGTTATGTTTAATATCTAGAAATTTGGGAACTTTTTCTCCTGTATGAGATAACAAAGTGTGAAGCTGGATGAACACAGCAGGCCAAGCAGCATTTCAGGAGCACAAAAGCTGACGTTTCAGGCCTAGACCCGAAATGTCAGCTTTTGTGCTCCTGAGATGCTGCTTGGCCTGCTGTGTTCATCCAGCTTCACACTTTGTTATTTTCGATTCTCCAGCATCTGCAGTTCCCATTATCTCTGATCACGTTTTCTCCCGTCTTTGGTTTAATGATAATTTTGAGTTTGAAAGGATAGCTAATGTGATTGTTCTACCAAAGATTGACTGTACTGCATTATCAGTCCAGGAGGCTTATTCAGTGATTGTGATTTACCTAGAAGTGGTAGAATAACTTGTTAGCCAGTTTGATACTTCATGTATATTTACATAATGGTTAGGAAAAGGAAAAAATTACTCACTATTTACCACACTTTTAAAAAAGAGAACAGAATGTAACACAGGCAATTAATAATTATGAACAGGATAGGTTTTTAGATAAATAGGAAATGTTGGCACAGACATTAGTCATCACTACACTAAAACAGAAACAAAGGATAAGAAAAGGCAATTTAATTGATCCAGCATTTTATTGGTCAGTCAGACTTGTGGACTGGTGTTACAAACAAGTGCCTTTATTTTAAACTCACTGTAGCTGCCTTTCTATGCTCCTGTGTAACAGCAAACTCTTGAACAATATTCTGAATGAGTTAACATTTTCAACATTAATTGTTACTCCTTTGTTCCATGAACAATAGGAGCTTTAGATGTTTTCCCCCAGCAGGTTAAGAAACAAAACACAAAGGCAATTGTTTATCAAATGACTTATACATTTCAAATTACGAATATATCCAACAAAGCAGCATTATACTTTTTCCTGCGTGCTTCATTATTTGCACTGATACCCATACATAACATTTAGCCTACACTACAGCATTGGCCACACCACAAAGACAACTTAACAGAGAGAAATAACTTGCATGTGTATATAAGCATCTTTGTATCTGGCCTATATTCTACTTGGGAAAGTTCAGTTCAGACAGTAGGCTAAGAGGGAAGAACTGGTTGTTCTCTTTTGGGTAGGTTATAACAGTCAGAATTTTAAAAATTTGTGACAGTGCAATTCAACACATACTTATCTATCTGTGGTTAATAATTCTTGAGTCAAGGAATTAATTTTAGTATTAAAATTATAGTAAAGAGATTGAAAATTAATGAAAGGTAAAAAAAATCGCTAGTTTTGTGACATACACACACAAGCAGGCAAAAATACAAGTTACAAGGTAGGGAAAGAAAGATTCGTAGAAGTTAACATTGATAAGGAAAAGAAATCTACAATCACATATTCTTTCAATGATCAATGGTATTAGAATAAAGATGCAGACATTTATTTTGGGTTGTTCCCCTAGAGTCAGTGGTGTTGAGTGGATGTCTTCTTTTAAAAATCCCTCTTTACAGCAATATGTTTCTGATGGTTCCGGCCAACATGGTACAGCTTTGAGAGATTTCAGAGTTGATCAGAAATAAAGCTATTGTCCTTTTGTCCTTGTATCAACCTCTTATGATGTTGCGAAATGCTCCTGGAGAGGAAGAGCTGCGATGGTTCTGCTTGGTAGCAGCTGGTCCTGACATTTTTGCCAAAGTCCGTGCTGCCATGTGACTGACTTTCAAAACTGCAAAGTCATAGTTCCAAAGGAGATATTATTGTGCTCACATCAGACCATCCCTTACCCATTGTCAATTTTGACTCATCCAACAAAAGAAAATCAAGTAATTTCAGATAGTTTGTCAACCATAGTGATGGTCAAGGTGATTAAACATTGGTGTCTCAACTATTAGCTCCTTGTATGACCCATTTTCCTTGCTGATGAGAAAAGCAGGGGTCATTCACACTTCTAATAAATGACAATATACGATGGTAGAACTACTTTGTACATTTTTGGACACCGTGAGGTGGAAGAGGCTTTCAGAAGGCAAATTTCATTTTAAACTGGTGAATTTTATCTGGTAATCTTAAATTAGTTATTAGAACAATTTGTAGCACACTCAAGGTTATTTAGCAAACATTGTCAAATCGTGGAACCACGTGTGATGTTGGTTACTTAGTTCAGGATTTTGCTAACATGGTCAATAATTGCCTGTTGCATACAGCTGAAGGAACATGCTGTTCGATATGACCTGCCAGATATGACTCTACATCAGCAATAAAAATTATATACCATATATTTATTTATAACAACATCAATGTGGATTGATGGAGCATCCTGTTTGTGGCAAACACCACTGGTGTTGCCACTGCATAGTACAGTACCAGCATGAAACAAATAGTTTCAACTGTTGCTTAAATATTATCCACACTACCATATGATCATAAGACATAGGAGTGGAAGTAAGGCCATTCGGCCCATTGATTCCACTCTGCCATTTAATCATGGCTGATGGGCATTTCAACTCCACTTCTCCGCACTCTCCCCACAGCCTTTAATTCCTTACGAGATCAAGAAATTATCAATTTCTGCCTTGAAGACATTTAACATCCCTGCCACCACTGCGCTCCATGGCAATGAATTCCACAGGCCCACCACTCTCTGGCTGAAGAAATGTCTTCTCATTTCCGTTCTAAATTTACCCCCTCTAATTCTAAGGCTGTGCCCACGTGTCCTAGTTTCCCCGCCTAACGGAAGCAACCTCCCAGCGTCCACCCTTTCTAAGCTATGCATTATCTTGTATATTTCTATTAGATCTCCCCTCAACCTTCTAAACTCTAATGAATACAATTCCAGGATCCTCAGCCGTTCATCATACGTTAGGCCTACCATTCCAGTGATCATCAACTTTTGCCTCTCTGTATATACCTGAAGAAACTCTTACAGTCTTCATTTATATTACTGGCTAGCTTACCCTCATATTTAATCTTCTCCCTTCTTATTTCTTTTTATTGTTGCCCTTTGTTGGTCTTTGTAAGCTTCCCAATCCTCTGGTTTCCCACTGCTCTTCGCCACATTATATGCTTTCTCTTTTGCTTTTATGCTATCCCTGACTTCCTTAGTCAACCATGGTTGCCTTATCCTCCCTGTACCATGCTTCTTTTTCCTAGAGATGAATTTTTGTTGTGTCTCCTGAGTTACTCCTAGAAATTCCTGCCATTGCTGTTCCACTGTCTTTTTGCTAGCCTCCTCTTCCAGTCATTTCTGCCCAGCTCCTTCCTCATACCTCTCTAGTCGCCTTTATTCGGCTGTAATACCATTACCTCTGATTCTATCTTCTCCCTCTCAAATTGCAGAGTAAATTCTATTACGTTATGATCACTGCCGTCTAAGGTTTCCTTCACCTTTAGCTCCCATTATCAAGTCTACCTCATGGCACAACACTAAATCCAGTATTGCCCGTTCCCTTGTGGACTCCACCATAAGCTGCTTCAAAAAGCCACCTTGTAGACATTCCACAAACTCCTTTACTTGCAATCCACTACCAACATGATTTTCCGAGTCCACCTACATTTTGAAATGCCCCATGATCGTTGTAACTTAGCCTTTCTTACACATCTTTACTATCTCCTGGTGTATCTTGTGTCTCAGCTCCTCACTACATTTTGAAGGCCTGTACACAACTCCAACTATGGTTTCTTTTTTCACCTCTGCATTTCCTCAATTCTACCCACACAGATTCTACACCATCTGACCCTACTTCGTTTCTTCCTATTGATTTAATTTCATTTCTTACTAATAAGGCAACCCGACCCCCTTGGCCCACCTGCCTAACTTTTCGAACGGATGTATATCCTTGGATATTCAGTTCCCAATCCTGGTCCCCTTGCAGCCAAGTCTCTGTGATGCCCACTACGTCATACCTGCCAATTTTGATCTACGCCACAAGCTCATTTACCTTATTCCTTATACTGTGTGCATTCATATATAACACCTTCAGTCCTGTATTAACCCTCCTTATTTTCATTTTTGTCTGTTTATCCAGTTTGATTGCTTGCCCTTTCCAAAAACTCTGTGCTGTTTGTGTCTGTGCTGGACACTTTAACAACTGCTCCTGAGCTCTCTTTCCATGTCATTTCTTTCATATTTTTCCATGTAGTTGAATCCACCACTACAGATGTTAACCTGCTGCCTTGTTTCCCACTGGGACAAGTTTCACCATTCCTGTCACCCGCTCTTCTTTCTAGTTTTAAAGGAGTGTTGACCAGCCTATTTACCCTTTTTACTTGAACATTGACCCCAGCTCGGTTCAGGTGGAGACCATCCCAATGGTACAGATCCCACCTGTTCCAATACTGATGCCGGTGTCCCATGAAAAGGAACCTCTTTTTCCCGCACCATTCTTTTAGCCATGTGTTTACTTCCCTCATTCTCATGTCCCTATGCCAATTAGCACATGGTTCGGGCAGTAATTCGGAGATTATAACCTTTGAGGACCTGTTTTTTAATTTGGTTCCTAGCTCCTGATAATCTCTGAACAAGTCGTCTTTCCTAGTCTTGTTTGTTCCATGGTGGACCACAACTACTGGATCCTTCCCTTCCCACTCCAATGTCTTTTCAAGCCAGTCAGAGATATCCCTTACCCTGGCACCGGGCAGGCAACACACCATGCAGGACTCTTGATCCTGCTTACAAAGAATACTATATATCCCCCTAATTATAGAATCCCCTACAACTACCACTTGTCTTTTTGCTCCCCCCTCTTGAATGGCCTCCCGTACCACGGTGCAGTGGTCAGTTGGCTTCACCTTCCCTGCAGCCCTTTTCCTCATCCACACAGGAAGCAAGTACCTCATACCTGTTGGACAAGGCCAAGAGCTGAGGCTCCTCTGTTCCTGACTGCAGGATCCCTCTACCCGCCTCCCTTACAGTCACACCCTGCTGTCCCTGGCCACTGACCAAATTTGAACTACTTAATCTACCAGGTGTGGCTGCCTCCTGAAACAAAGTGACCAGGTACTTCTCCCCCTCCCGGATGTGCCACAGTGTTTGAAGCTCCGATTCCAGCTCATCAACTCTGAGCCGAAGTTCCTCGAGCAACCAACACTTGCTACAGATGTGGTCACTGTAGCTCGCAATGGGATCAGCCAGCTTTCACGTCACACAGCTACAACACATCACCTGGCCAGCCATTTCTACTAAATTAATTATTTTATTAATTTATATAATTTATCATAATGAGTGAATTAAATTTGCTGATACTTCTTTCCTGGGTTCTTTTTCAAATTTAGCACAGATTTCCTACCAGCCAATCAGGTCACAGCCTCCCTGTGACATGACTCATGTATTTTTTTTGCAGCTAGTGCCCCTAGCTCTGGTACTGTTCTACTCACCTCTGCTCTACTGCTTTTCCATCCAACAGCTTCCCAGTGAAAAAAGGCAAAAAAAGAGAATAAGGGAAAAAAGAGAAAGAAAACAAAAAATATGCCTTATTGACCCTTGGCACAGAGACTTTTTTTTTGGTTAGAGGAGGAGGATGGGTGGCAGACACTACACATGTAGCATTTCGGGTTAGCCGCTGCCTGAATATATGGTTTTACTAACCCAGCGGTCCCCTCACTGTTTCCCGACTGTCGCCGCTGAACAATGAAGGCTGCAGCCTCATGAAGAAAGTCTTTTAAACTGAAAGCTTACATTCCTGGCTGCCCTCGCACTCTCTCCTGACTCCTGCCGCTGAACAATTATTGCAAAGTTTAACTTCTCTCTTTTTATTTGGATATCTTCTGATGGTTTTCAAAACTTTCCCAATCTTCTAGCGTTTGCAATAAGGTAAGACCTAAAATTAAAGTTAGGCCATTTGGCTCATCAAGTCTACTCCACTATTCAATCATGGCTGGTGTTTCTGAATCCCATTCTCCTACCTTCCTGTAACTCTTGATCCCCTTACTAATCAAGAACATATCCATCACTGTCTTAAATACACTCATTGACCTGGCCTCTGTAGCCTTCTGTGGCAATGAGTTCCACAGATTCAGCATCCTCTGGTTGCATACATTCCTCCTCATCTCAGTTCTAAAGCATCAAGTCTGCCTCATTACACATCACCAAATCAAAAAAATAACATCTTGTAGACATGCCACGAATTCCTTTTCTTGGGATCCACCATCAACCATTATTTTCCCAGTCCACCTGCATTTTAAGTTCCTCATGACTATTGTAATAAACCTTTCTTCCATCCCTTTTCTACGTCCTGATTTATTTTCTTCCCCACATCCTGATTACAGTTCAGAGGCTAGTACATAACCTCCATCAGGGTCTTTTTCCCTTCCTTCAACTTTACCCACACAGACTGCACATTCTCGTAGTTTATTTGCTGTGGCTAAATTGAGATTCCTGAGCCTTACCATACTCGCTTTCCCAAAACTTTTTCTGGAAACTTTAATAACCTCCGATGGGCTTTGGCCCCAGCCTCTCACTTTAACTCTTTCCATAATTTTCCATGCTATCATCAACTTCCCCAGTTTACTTTGGTTGGCTTATCCCCTTCCCTAAATCCTTCTTCTTCACTGGAGTATATTTTTGCCATGAGCCTTGAGCTATTTGCTTAAATGTCTGAAATTGATCCTCAATGAAGACATATGTGAAATGTTGTTTCATCGATGAAATGTTCAAGGACATAACCATTTAATCATACAACTGGATTCAATTACATACCACCTAACAATTTGTTTCTATTTATAAATATAGCTGTTTGATGATGGCTAGGAAAACATATGGTGACTTAGCAAACCTCAAATTATCTTAATGTTGCAATATAGACAACTATATAAACAGTTAAAACATAGACATTAGAGGCAGCTTCATCAGAAATCACACTGGAAGGTCTATTTCACATAGCACATGCAAATGTACCACTGAGTTAATGTTAGTTTAAAAATGGAAGTAAATCTTGTCACAAAATAAGAATGAATTTTTGAGGCCTCTCATTGCATATGTTGGTTGCCCAATTCCTATATAGTATTACAGTAGTGGAAACATTTTGATACAGGTATATATCTGTGGAGTGTTTTGAGACATCCTGGCTCATGGGAAGTGCTATCTGAATGTTGCCAACTTAGACAGGGCAGAGATGGCAAAGGAGGACTGAGAAAGGTGCTTCAAGGCTGTGCTGAATGTCAATATGAATGAATGCAATATGAATGAGTTGACTGGAATAACATTATCCTGGAGTGAACCAAATGTAGGCGGAGTCTATGGAATTGTCCCAGTATTTGAGACACAAAGGTAAAGGAAAGAGTAAAAGTAAAAGCAGTGACAAGAACAAGTCATAGTCTGAACTAATAATATGACCAGACTTTATCATATTAGACAGTTAGTGCTTGAAATGGTTAACTGATTCATAATTTCCATTTATGAAGATATAAAGACTGTACCTGGAAGGAGCCAAAAAGTACAGTTGGACCAGTGTTTCACTACCTGTTGTTTTCATGCTAAGACCAATGTAGCTAACAGCAGTTTGGAACCTACTCTGAAGTTGACCCTGATGTTTCACATGAGACAATGATGTTTCTTAGATATAATGCAACTAGCTATTAAGTTTATTGTTTATCAACATTGAGCAACTTCTTGCTGAAGACCTTTTATGGGAATCCTTCCCAATTTAAGATTAATCATTTAGGCCAATTCCCAAAAGAAGGATGGATGGCAGTGAATTTATCTAAGAAACCACAGATGCTTCTGGGACTCAGCCATACCATTATACCAGTCATCTCACATGACAACAAATGCTCTACATGTCATCAAGTCTGGAGATCCCAACAGTCTCTTCTGTCATCTTTGCACTCAAGGAAAATAATCATGCTCAATCACAAGAAATAGGCAATGAGAATATAAATGCAAATCTTTCACAGATGGTATGGAAGTGAAGCATAATTAAGTTTCATAATTTATTGTGCAATGCTAATGAAGACTATAGAGATGACAGAAATGTAAGTGCACCATATTTAGAGCTTTACAGTAAATTGGCCAATTGCAAGATTCCACAGACGAGTTAACAGTTTGCTCTTCTTTGAAATAGAATCCTGGTTTACACATTACATGTGAAAGACATCACCTTTGACAACACAGCGCCCTTTCAGTGCTATACTCAGAGTTTTTGCTTTGCTTCTTGTGCTGAAATCTCTGGAGTGACGTTTGAACCCAAAACTCTCACTTTGATACATTGGTACTACTGCAGCAACTAAAATTTCTCACAAACAAAAACAAAGTTTCTGGAAAAGCTCAGCAGGTCTGGCAGCATCTGTGGAAGAGGAAAAAAAAGTTAACTTTTCGGGTCCGGTGAGAAAGAGTCACCGGTCCCAAAACGTTAACTCTTTTTTTCTCTTCCACAGATGCTGCCAGACCTGCTGAACTTTTCCAGCAACTTTGTTCTTGTTCCTGATTTACAGCATCCGCAGTTCTTTTGCTTCTTAGAATTTCTCACAAGCCATCTGCAAGTCATTGTGTGTCAATCATGGCTGAACTTGGGTGGGACTCTCACCTCTGTGGTTGTGGGTTTGAGTCACACCCCAGAGACCTGAGCGTATAATCTATGGTAATGCTCCTAATATAGTGCTGAGAGTGCTGCACAGTCAAACTTGCAGTCTTTCAGATGACAAATTAGCCAGAGCTCCTGCCTGCCTTCAAAGTGTATGTGAAAAACACAATGGCACTATGTTGAAGAGGGGGGTCACTCAGGTATTCTGATCAATATTTGCTGCTGAACCAACAACACTAAAATCAAATAATTCAGCTGTTATCACGTTTTTAATTGTAGGAGCTGTTGCATTTCTACATTACAACAGCGACTGCACCTTACAAAGTATCTGTTAGCTGGAAACTGCTCTGGGGCATGGTGACATACATTCCACATTTGAAAAGGAATTTAATCTGTGCTGTTTCTTCTAAAGCTAAAAAAAGTTTCATTCAGCTCGTGGTTCTTTGAAGTAGTCATAATGCTAAGATTTATGATGAGGGCATGATGCTTTATCTTAGGGGTTTTGTAACAAGAAAAGATCGCATGACATATCAGTCACTTATGTAAGATATCTTGAAGCACAGACAAAATGTGGCATTTTCCACTGCACAATATATTCCTTCTTTTGCATCTTATGAAATAATTTTACTTAGAAAAGGTAAAGTATATTTATAAAACCTTAAGACATAGGAGCTGAAGTAGGTCATAGTCGTTGGAGAGTCTGCGCTGCTATTCAATAGCTCATCGCTGATCTGCTAAATCTCAGCTGAATTTTTCTGCCTTTTCCCATAACCATAGATTCCCTTACTGATTAAAAATGTCTGTTTTAGCTTGAATGTTCTCATTGAGATAGTCTCCACAGACTTCTGCAGTAAAGAATTCCAAAGATACATTATCGTCTGAGAAAATGAAACTCCTCATCTATCTTAAGTGGTGACTCCTTACTCTGCTATTATCCTCACCACTTCTTTCCCCATTTAAATTTATGCCGTCTACAAACTTGGCGATAATACATTCTCTTTCATCATCCATGCCATTAATATATATAGTAAATAATTGTGCCCTCAACATTGAATCCCGCGGCATTTCACTAGTTACAAACGGTCATCTTGAAAATGTCTCTTCTTTAGGATAGCCAATTCTCTAGCCTTGCTAATATCTCCAATTCTATGGGCTCTCACCATATTAAATAGCCCACTATGCAGTACCTTATGAAATGCCTTTCAAAAATCCAAATATACTACACCCACACTTCTCCTTTATCCATCCTGCTTGTTGCCTTCTCAAAAGGATTGTAATAAATTTGTCAGGGATGATTTCCCCTTCATGAAGTCATGCTACTCTATGTTGAATACACTATTAAGTTTAAAACGATCTGTTATTATATACTTTATAACTGACTATAACATTTCCCCAATGACAGATGTTAAGCTAAATGGCCTGTAAGTTATCATTTTTTGTCTTACTCCCTTTTTGAATAACTATGTTAAATACTAGCCTTTTAAAGATGGTACCAACCCCAGGAGTGATGGTCTATTCTGGGATATCCTGACAGTGATAGTTGGCTGTGGTTTGACTTAATTTATTGTTGTCACATGTACTCAGATACATTTAAAACAGTTGTTTTGCGCTCAGGCTAACATCAAACAAAAGGGATGTAACAGATGCATGATAAGTAGTTGATGATGTGAGTTTGATATGATGGTATGAAAAAATACGACAGGTCTTGTGGAGAGAAACACTCCATGAAACTCAACAAAAATGACACTGGGAAAAAATATCATAAGAGTCTGCTTATTGTTTCACTCTGTCACCTTTTCTGAATCAAATCAAGTGAAATATACTAAACCCGACTTAGTTTATATTTAAAATTACACTGACTGTCATCCAAAGCAATCTAGTGAGGTAGATGTAGAGGCAGCAAAGGAATATAAGAGTGAGTGGACAAAGACATGGCAGCTGGGATATAACACAGAAATGTGTGCAGGCATCCACATTGACAGGAAAAATTGCAAAGCATAATGTACTATAAATATTAAGAGACTGGGAAATGTTGGCATTCAGAAGGACCTGGCTGTCCTTGTGCATGAATCCAGAAAGGTAACAAGATGAAATACAAGCAGTCAGGAAAGCAAATGGTGTGTTAGCCTTCACTAAAAGATATTGGAGCAAAACAGTAAGGAAGTCTTACTGAAACTAAATGTAGTCTTAATGAGGCCAAAGTTGGAGTACTGTACACTGTTTTGGTCTCCTCACTTAAAAGAGAGATATTGCCTTAAAGAGAATCAAACAAAGGTTCAGTCAAATGTTTCTTGGAATGAAAGATTGCTTATGAGGCAGTATTGAGTAATTCTAGACCCATATTTTCCAAAGTTTTCATTTCCCACACCAGCTGAGGTAACCATGAAGGGCCTCTCTTCTTAATCTGTCCCCTCTCCTGAGGCATGGTGATCCTCAGGTGAAACCACCATCAGTTGCCTCTCTTCAATGAGAGAGCAGTCCTATGATCCAGTAGGAGTATAAATGGTGATCTCATTGAAATGGATAAAATTCCTAAGGGGTTGACGATGTAGACACTGAGAGGATGTTTTACTTGGCTGGGGAACCTAAAACATGAGATTACAGTCTCAGATTAAGGCAGTCAGTTATTTTGGACTGAGAATAAGACTAAATTCTTCACTCAAAGAGTCATAACTCCTTGGTATTCTACCTCAGAAAGCTCAGTTATTGAGAAAAGCAAGAAAGTGTTCAATAGATTTTTGGATGCCAAGGGAACTTTGGAATGGGTCGTTAAATGAGAGGGCAGAATTCAATTTGAAGGTCGGCCACGATCACAGTGAAGAACAGAGCATGCTCCAAGAATTGTTGTACTTCTTATGCTCTCCAAGCATATGCCTTCATTTGTGATGTCTGTTAATGCTTATTCTTATTTCAACTTTCTTGACAGCTTCTTGTTATTTTTTATGTTTATACACAAATTTACACATTCCTGCATCTTTAATGAAAAATTGCCTGGAGTGTTTTGACCAAAGCTCCTTTTAAAATTCTTTGTAAAAATGTACGTGCTTTCATTAAATTCTTTGGATAATTATATTTGTAAATGAATATTGTAAACAAATACCTCTCTCAGGAAGGCAGACATCGTTTATACTGGCAATCCTGGGTCAGCAAGGACACAGCAGAGAGAAACATGGAAAAGTAGATAGGTTTGTAAAATGGCTCAAATACATGGCCAGGTAATCTACTTAATGGAGTCAAGAACACAAGTAGCTGGGGTGCGACAGGCCAGAATTCTATCTAGTGGACATGTGGGCAGGAGACCATAAAACATTCTACAGCATACAATATTCTGAAATGTCCCATAGCAATTCACAACAAAGATTTTGCACCCAGACACAAAGCGATTTTAGGGCAGGTGACTAAAAGCTTGGTGCAAAGAAGTAGGTTTTAATCAGTAACTATAAGAAAGAAACAAAGATAGAGAAGTTTAGATTTGGGAATCCAGAGCTTGGGATCCAGACGGTTGAAGGTACAGTGTCTGATTGTGAGGGCGAAGGAATTCAGGGGTAGCCAAGAGATTATAAATATGAAGGAAGTTCTGTACAGCAATTCTAGATCTTTCAGGTGCTCTTTGCTCAAGTAAATTCTCAAATTTGGGTTAAAGCAAAAAATATTTTTGCAAGCAAATACTGACATTACAATTTTCTCATGTGGTCCATTTATTGCAGCTCAACTGTTGTCTTTCATCCTTATTCTTACAACGTGTGATCAGGTCAATCTGAGTTTGTCTTACACATTTTCAGGTCAGCTTCTCATTATTGAAGGGGTTCTTCAATGTGCCACCAATGGGCAGAACATGTAAATTACACAATTCATAGAGATCTGACATACAGAAGGATTTTCTCACACCTTTTGAAACAGGTTGCTGCAACAAACTCACTGCCTTTATTATTTAATAGACTGCAAAAATATCAACATGAAACCACATATTACTACATACTGAAGTTCATCAATTTTTCAGTACATCAGCAAATTTCATGATACAACTCACATCTCCATTTCTGAATATTTCTTCTGTATCTGAACAAACATGAGCCTGGAATAGTGAGTTTCAATATGCTTTAAATTTTATTTTTGGATAACTACATTTGTAAACAATGTATGTATCTCTGGATATAACTTGTGAATGAAAAAGACATTGCAATCCAATTGCAGCAGATGAATGGAGTAAAGTTTTATAAATATGAGGTTGTCAAACTACAACTATCCTGAAGTTTCCAGGAACTGTAGCTTAATTTCCAGGCTACTGCTGACAACAATTCTGCACAAAATGCATTGTTGTGTTAAAAAGTGTATATTTTCCATTTTTTGCAACTCCATTGCTTACTTTGCATAAAACTATTAACAATCAGAGTAGGGGCTGTTAGTTAACAATCAAGAATCATACAGTCACATTTGAAGAGTCCATTCACTTCCCAGTTGACAGTGAGAAGTGGAGTTATGGTGCTGAACGGATGCGCTGAGTAAGAAATGGGAAAGCATCGGCGAGATCTGAAGAATGGCCATCACAGGAAGCAGGTTGTTGATTAAGCTTTCAAAAGACTATTCCACCAGTATTGCCAATGCTCTGTAGATGGGAATAATAAGTCAATTGATAAAACTGCATCTTCAAATAAGAACTAGATAAATATTTAGTTAAAATGCTGTTTTAAAAAAGACGATTAATAAAAAGAAAACAGGTTTGTCGTCTCTTGCAGTCTGGGAGTGGCAAGATGGAATATAATGATCTTTTGAAACCAACATATTCAAATGGCACCTGCCACTTATACTGTGTTATATATAGTTGTACAGAACCAATTGTTTTTGTTGCAAAAATTGAACCTTTCCCATGAATAGAAGAAAAGAAATTTTACATTTATAGTCTTTCAGAACCAGATCATGTTCACAATGAAATAGTAATGAAGAGTGGGCTTTATTGTAATTGACGAAATGTGACAGCCAGCTTGACTACAGCAGGTTTCCACAAATTGCAATCCAGTAATAACCATAATAATCGTTTTCATGTGTATGATGTTCATTGGGGGATAAACATTGGCCAGACATTCTACTGCTCTTCTTCAAAACAATGTCACAGGATCATCCATATCCACTTCAGATGACAGGCAGGTATAATGCCTCATTTGAAAGATGGCATATGTGCCAGCACGCACTGTTTCAATACTGTACTGCGGTATCAGCTAAGACTTTTATGCTTCATAGCAAGAATAATCAACTACCGACTTCAATAAAAGAAGCACAGAGTTTGGCTGCAGTAACTGCAACCAAAGGTTGGCTGGAGAATTAGAAACTGAACAATGGACTTCCTTCAAAGAGAGTCAAGGTGTATGCCCTTAAAAGGGGAAGGTAGGACAAACACATTCAGAAAGCTGGAAAACAAAGGGGATGAAAGCTAATGTAGAAATAAAGTGTGCTCATGAGAGGTATCAAGTAATAAACACAAATGAGAAACAAGATGAATACAGAAAGGAGGTGAAACAGCAAATACAAGAAGCAGATAGTGAGTGTGAAGAAAAGACTGGCAACCATGAAAAGAAATCCTGGTCTTCTAAATGGCAGTCAGGGAAGAATACGGATGATTAGAGACAAAGACAGGATTTAAACAAAAAGGCAAGAAGCATGGCTAAGGCGTTAAATGATATTTTATCTAACTTTATCTGGAGCCAGATGTTGCCCACTCAGTGGTGATAGAGGAATAATCACAATAGTTAGACGGGTTTAAAACTGACAAAGAGGCGGTATTGGATAAGTTACATTGTTAATATTACCAGGGTCAGATGAGATCCATCGAAGGATATTGAAGGGAGTAGAAATTACAGAGTCACTGTTAATTTTAAAAATTTTTCCCTGGTTTCAGACGTGATATTGGAGGGCTGTAAAATTGCAAACATTACACCTTTGCTCAAAAAGGAATTACAGACCAATCCATTTAACTGCAATGGTGGGGAAACTTGTACAAACAATTAAAAACCAAAAGAACAGCGGATGCTGTAAATCAGGAACAAAAACAAAGTTGCTGGAAAAGCTCAGCAGGTCTGGCAGCATCTGTGACAGAGAAAACAGAGTTAACGTTTCGGGTCCAGTGACCCTTCCTGAGAACTGCTGCCAGACCTGCTGAGCTTTTCCAGCAACTTTGTTTTGTACAAACAATTGTTCAGCATAGAATTCATAGTGACATGGAAAAATATGGGTTGATTCAGAAGAGTCAATACGAATTTGTTAAGAGAAAATCATGTCATATTAACTTGTTGGAGTTTCTTCAAGATGTAACAGACAGTTGATGAGGGCAAGACTGTTACTGTTTTAACATGGGCTTGCAAGTGATATTTGATATGGTGCCACCTAACAGATTTGAGAAAGGTTTAAGTCATGGATACAAAATTGGTTGAGGGATAGAAAAAGGTAATGATTAGTGAATATTTTTCAGGCTGGAACATGGTTACCCAGGAATTGGGATCCCTTGTTTTCCCAATATATGTAAACGACCTAGATTTTGGTGTATAAGGGGGGCAATTTCAAACTTTGTGGATGTCCCGAAACTTAAAAATTGTAAATTGTGAGAAGGTTGATATAGAAATTCAAGAGATTGAGTGGACAGATAGGTAACAGTGAAGTTCAATACAGAGAAGTGAGAGGTGATACACTTTGGTACTAAAGAATAAGGTGAGACAGTGTCAAATTAAGAGTACTATTCTAAAGAGTATCCAAATGCAGAGTTACCTGGGTGTATATGTACATACATTGTGAAAAGGTGGCAGAAAAAGAGAACTATTAATAAAACACATGACATTCTAGGCGTAATTAATAGGAGCATAGGGTACAAACACGAAGAGTACGAGGAACTTAAATTTGACACATATTTGATCTTAGCTGAAGTATTGCTGAAATTCTGGGAGTCACACTATCGGAAGGAGGTGAATACATTGGAGATCACAGAAGTGATTTCAAGAACGTTTCCAACAATGAGAAAGTTTAGTTATGAAGAAGAATTGAAGAGATTAGGACTGTTCTCCTCGGGTAGGAGAAGGCTAAGAATTGATGGAAATTTTCAAACCATGATGGTTAAGGTTAGAGAGAAACTCTTCCTACTCACAAAAGGATCAAGATCCAGAGAGGAAAAGTGTTTCACAAAATGAAGCAAGTGTGAGGTGTGGAACAAAAAAGCTTTTTCGCAGAGTTATGCTTGGAATGCACTACCTGGAAGTAGGTTCAATTGAGGCATTCAAGAGGGAATTGGAGAATTATTAATGTAGAAACAATGTGTGGGCTTAATGAGAAGATAGGAAATTGTCACTAAGTTGAAATGTAGAGAGAATCAGTGCAGTCACAATGTGTTGAATGGCCTCATTCTGCACCACAATAATTCTAAAATTCTAAAGTCCTGGCATGAGTTTTGAACCCACATTTTTGAGACTCACAGGCAGGATCCAAGCAACTGGTGCAGAAAGGCTGCTTCACTCAGCATCATACAGTACGGAAACACACCCTCGAGTCTCATACCACGTTCCCAAACCAAACTAGTCACACATACTTGCATTTGGCCTATATTTCCTCCAAACCTTTCCAATTCATGTACTTATCCAAATATTTTTTAAATGTTGTAAATACACCTGCACCCACTACTTCCTCTGGCAGTTCATTCCACATACAAACCATTCTCTAGTTGCTTCTCATGTCCTATTTAGATCTTTATCTCTCACCTTAAAAAATATGCACTTTAGTTTCAAACTCCCCCAACACTGGGGAAAGATCCTTGCTATTCACTTTACCTGTGCCCGTCATGATTTTATAACCCTCTGTAAAGTCACCCCTCAACCTCCCATGCTCCAGTGAAAAAAGCCCCAGCCTACCCTTATACCCAGCAACATCCTGATTAATCTATTCTGAACCCGCTCCAAATTAATAACATCCTTCCGATAATTGGGAAGATAACTGGGAATACACAAAAGTCATTTTAATGAAGGCAAGTGTGCTAAACACCTTCTTAACTGCCTTGCCTATATGCAACACAAATTTTAAATAATTATGTAACTGAACTCTTAGGCCTCTCTGTTCTAAACCACTACCCAGGGCCCTAACATTTACTACACAGGATCTGCCCTTGTTTGTTTTACCAAAATGCAATACCTTGCATTTATCCAAATTGAATCCCCATCGTGAGCCGAAGGGCCTGTGCAGTGCTATACTGTTCTATGAACTCCATCTGCCACTCCTCACACCATTGACCCAATTGATCAAGATCTTTGTAATCTTAAATAACCTTCTCCACTGTCCACTATACCACCAATTTTGGCATCATTTGCAAACTTACTAACCATGTTTCCTAAATTCTCAATCAAATTATTTATATAAATGACAACAAAAGTACACTCCTTTGAAAAAATCCAATTTAGTCTCGATGCATTTCTTCACAAGATACTGGATTGATAGATATTAAAATAAATCTCAGAATATCTCCAAATAAATTTGTACACAAACTTCCATTTTTACTCACCAAATTGTGTCTAGTAAAGTGGGCCAAGTTATGATCTAACTGAATGTATTGTCACTTCAAATATGGAACAAATGCTCCACCAATTGGTATTCAGAGGTAATTGCTGAAGATAGTGCTCTCTGAAAATGCAGAGAGAGCCTATATGTCATCCAAAAGGAAATCCTTATTTTTATCTGCACAAAGGAAATTTGAGAACCATTTTAGACTCACACTTATTTAATTCTGACACCAAATAATGGACCTGAAGCATTAACTGTTAGTCTCCACAGATGGTACCAAATCTGCGAAGTATTCTTACTATTCTTGTTTTTAACAGTAACTACAACCTCATGGGAATGCAATGCAATTCTTATTCAGTTGAGCAACAGGTTGTAAAGTACAGCAATGAACGTAACTTTTTTCTTTGAAATGTGATATTCATGTATAATGTTACATGGGTACCTTTTTATTGATAATAATTTGGGTAAACTCATTGCCTACAAATACAAAATATACTGAATATATTCTTCTGGCCAGAAGAACACCTTAAATAAAAATTTAAAGAGCATTAAAATGTGTGTGTCTTCAACAAATTCAAAACATCCCTAAGCACTTTACATGGTGCTGTTTCACATGTAATCATGGATGTAATTCAAGAAATGCAGCAGTCAACATATATGTAGCAAACTCCCCAGACAGATGGGATAATGGCTAGATGATATGTTTTTGTGGACTTAAGTCAGAGAATAAATTTTGATTAGGGTACGAGACATTATTTTCCTTCTTTAAACAATAGCCATGAGATTTTCTTTACTTTCATTCAGTCCTAGCAAACAGAGATAAAAGCAAACTACTTTGGATGCAGAAGTTCCGAAATACAAAACAGAAAGTACTGGAGAAATTCAGCATGTCTGACACATGGGGAGAGAGAATAGAGTTAATGGTGAGTCTAAAAGCTAAATACACTTTTGTGTTTAATATCTCTAATTTCATATTTGCTCTTAGAGCCTACTCAATTGAAGCTTATTTTAACATAATACGCAGTTTCACTAAGTCACTACTGACATTGGGTCTCATCTACATGTACAACTGATTCAATATAATGAGCAGACACTGGTCGGTTCCTACCTCGGATGCAGGATTCTCTTTCTGGCACTATTTATTAGTATGAGATTGACTAAGTTAGACTGTTGACCAAAAGTCACTTCTGACTTGTTCTGCTTTATATCAAATCTTATATATTTAAAAGCCCATGAACCTCGGCGACCAATCTTAAGAGATAGAAGGAACCGGTGATAATGGCTATCAATCTTAAACTCCTTTTCTGATTTTATCTAACACAGACTGTGCAAATTCTATCATATTTCATATAGAAAATCCATGTGAATCAAAAGGATGGTAGGCAGTTCCTCTCTCTGATACCAGCAGAGCATTGCAGAGGTCTGCATTAAGCTGAATGCAACCTATTTTCAGCAATACCTCCTGACTCCCCAAAGCCTGTCCATCATCTACACGGTCCAAGTCAGGAATGTGATGGAATACTCTCCACTTGCCTGGAAGAGTGCAGCTCCAATACACTCACGAAGCTTGACATCAACCAGGCCAAAGCAGCCCACTTGACAAACATCAAATCCACAAACATTCAGTTCTTTCACCACTGATAGAGTCACGACAGTGTGCGCCATTTAAAAGATGCATTGCCAGAATTCACCAACGTTCCTCAGACCATCCCTAGAATGAATATTTTGGCAGTTTTTTTTTCCCTAAGGTACATGGGGCATAGGAACTGGAGGGGCAATTCAGCTCCCCGCGTCTGCTCAATCATTCAATAAGATCATGGATGATCTGTGACCTAACTATGCCTATGTAGTGATTTTAATGAGGTGTCAGGTGGACTTCATAGAATGTGAAATCCCTTATTTGGACAGTTAACCTAGTCCAATCAGGGAGCCCTGGCTGACAGACACGAATAGGAGTGTGAGGGGTTCTTTTCACTCTCGGAGCCAGCTCTTAGCCATCTGGGTCAGTGTAATATACAATGCACGTGTAAAGCAAGGCTGACGTAGTGACAGGATACTGGCCTTTGCAGAGTTATTTCAGTGATGACTGGACAAAAATACGCCCTATAGACATTCGCACGCAAGAGTCATCTTTGAGTTGGGGAAAACATTTCTGGCCTCATCCTGCTATTTGGGAAGCTTTACTCATTCAATCCTGCCATCAAAGAGTGGGCCCACTACGCAAAAGGAAGTATTTTTTTTCCAGGCAAATAACATTGGGGCTGAAGAGAAGCAATGAGTAATTATCCTGACAGCTTGTTAACCTGCAGCCTTTTTGGATATTAGGAACCTAACTTTCCCTGAGGTATCAGATCCTAAAATCTTTCAAGATTTGATGGATTTAGCAATGGAATATAACAATCCCAAGTGTCCACTAATTCTGGCATGTAATCAATTTTACTCAGCATTTTGAAAAGCAGGGAAATCCATATCAGGATTTTTGATGTGGTTCAGATGACTGGGAGAGGCATGTTATTTTTGTTTAGCTTTGAGCGAAATGCTAAGAGACCATTTGGAATGTGGGATTAATGATATGACCATGCAAGAGCACTTACTAGCTGAAGCCCAACTGAACTTCAAACAGGCACTATAACTGGCTTTGTTGTTAGAAAATGTGATGTAGACCCTATGAGTTACAGGGTATTCGAATGGTAAGGGACACAGTCACCAGGCCAACTGATCTTGGGGAACATCACTTGAGTGAAGGCTATTGCATAGCCTCACCTGGGACATATCCCGAACAGAGAGCGCTAGGTCAGCTCAGAGCAAAACCTCAAAACAAAACCAAGCCTTGGGCAAGTAGTTAAAGTTTTCCTGGAGCATCTGGGCCATGAGGCATGTAGTTGCTGCTAGTAAGAGGCTCGAGACAGCAAGAGTCCCACTAGGTCTGAATTGATAACAGAACTCATAGGTTGGTATCTAGAACAGTGCACACCCTGAAAAGTCCATCTACAGCTGGTTTGGAACAGTTAAATCAGGACCAATCAAAATAAACGTCTGGTTAAATGTGCAGTGATTGGAAGGTCATCTAGGTGGATCCAGATTATAGAACGTGAGTTAACAAAGTGTGGAGCTGGATGAACACAGCAGGCCAAGCAGCATCTTAGGAGCACAAAAGCTGACGTTTCGGGCCTACACCCTTCATCGGAAAAGGGGGTGCTAATCTGGTGGCAAGCCTAAGTGTTGTTGAAGCTGACTCAATCAGGCATCACTCTCCTGACTTGTGCCTTGTTGATAGTGGACAGGCTTTGCTGAGTCAGGCAGTCATGTCAAAAGTAGGTTGCATTCAGCAAGTTTTATAGGGAGTCAGGAGATGAGTTTCTAGTTGCCAAATTCCTAGCATCTGACATGCTGTCATAGCCCACTATATTTACCTTGTTAGTCCAGTTCAGATTCTGGTGAATTATAACCCTGAGGATGTTGATGGTGTGGATTTTGCAATGGCAAAACTATTGATTGTCAGGGGGCGATAGTTTGATTGTCTCCTTTTGGAGATGGTCATTTGTGCCACACAAAGGCTGAGCAATTTTACTTGCCACTTTTCAGCTGAAGCCTGCATTTGGTCCAGCTCTTGCTGCGTTTGGACATGGACTGCTTCAGTACCTGTGAAGTCGCAAATGGTGCTAAACATTGTGCAACCATCAGAAAACAGGGCATTAGTGCAGGTCACTGATGATGCAGATGTGTCCTGGAGGGGAGATGATGCCCACCAACGGCCACAACCATATTCCTATGTGGCAGGGATGATGCCAACGAATGGAGACTTCCAGTTTTACTGTGCTTATTGGCTACTAAAACCTGAGTAAACAAAATGTGGCACACACACGCAGGTTAGAAATAGAAGCAAATTTTTTTTTAAAAAAAAAGTAAATAAATCTTTGGCTTGCCCACTTCAAATAGATAGCGAAATGTTGCGGCACTCACATTGGCAGTCGGATGGTTGTTTGAACATCCTTAGTCTGCAGTTACTGAAAGGACTATGCCTGTTTTCCTTCAACACTGGCTTCATTGATGATTTATTTTCAGCAGACAGACTGTTTCACTTTAACTGCAAGTGCCAAGGTGTCTACTGAATGTTCTCATCTGAGCCCCTTAACAGCGTCACAAAACCCAAGCCACAAGCCAACACACCAGTATGCCAGTGCTACAGCACACAAACATCAGCGGTTGCTGTTGGTTTTTAAATCTCCTTTCTTCTATATTCATGAAACTGTAAAACAAAAATGTCTTTTGCCTAGAGCTGCTTCTCTTTCAAATCATATGTTGTCTACAGAGTCTGGGACACAACACACAGGACAGCATGGTTCATTTTCTTCCCTCTGAATGGCAACTCTCCTGCTTTAAAGTCTTACTGTCTGATGTTCCCTTGACATGCCTTTATTCCTCTCAATGTAATTCACGTGCATTTTAGAAAGGCACTGAAATAGCATCCTCAGCCATCTTCTGGCTCACTTGTCTTTCTTTATAAAAACATGTAGTTCTTAGAAGTTCAATACGTTTGTAGGTAATTTAGGGTTATGATTCATTTTCATGGCAATAAGGATGTAATTCATGTCCATTTATCCACTTCATTTTTCCACTGATTCATTTTTCTGCAGTGTGCCTTTACCTGAATTGGCAATGCTCATGCTAAGATTAAAAAAAAATTAGGCATGGATAATAATAGCATTGCAGGATCCAAGACGTGTCTGTTATAGCTGGCTGCTATATACAATTATTAAATTTACAGACACACATGTGTCCATTCACATTAAGGTATTAAATTTCTAGTAGCATGTCATGCTTCATGTGATTTCGATAAGATGGAGTCTGAGGTCTTTATGCCCTCAAATCACATGCTGTTATGCAGTGACAAAATCGTGAGCATGTCTCTTAAATAGTCAATGTCACTACAGTAGTAAAACAGAACACCAGAGTAAATTTTAGGGATGTAGGTTCAAACTCCACCATGCCAGATGGTGAAGCTTGAATTCTTGGAATTAAAGACTGGCCTAATAATGACCATGTAAAGATTGTCAGTTCGCATAAAACCCCATCTGATTCACTCATGCTTTTAAAGGAAGGAAATCTATCAACTTTGTCTGGTCTATCCTACACGTTACTCAAGATCCATAGCAAGTGACTGACTCTTAACCTGCTTCTGAAGTGGCACAGCAAGCTACTCAGTTCAAGAGCAATTAGTGACGGGTGGTAAATGCAGACCTACTAGTGACACCAACATCCCAGGAAGAAATAAATATATACTGAGATATAACAATCAAAGATCTGCTTCACAGAATCAGTGGGAATCGTATCTCAAACATTTTACACTTATTGTCAACTATTCTTTTAAAACAAACTTCTGTCTGAAAATAACTGTTTCTAATCTTCAGACAATCACGTTCCGCTACCAATGACAATCTGGATCTATCAGCAGTCACACAAAGCAGTGCTATGAAAGTTTGTGATTTCAAATATATTCGTTGGACTATAATTTGGTGTTGTGTGACTTCAGGCTTTGTCCACCCCAGTCCAACACCAGCATCTCCACAACGTGGATCTGAACAGGGAAGTGAGACAACAAACTGAAACCTTCCTCTATGGATAGAGTTTATTACTACCCAGTCTTAAAACTCCTTCCACTCCTATCCCTTCCAGTGTTACAGGCATATATATTTATTTTATGTTCATTTTATTTTCTAACCAATCTGTTCAGAGATGTTATTACACATCCTCTGGAATAGGTGAAGCTTGAACCTGGGCCTCCTGGCTCAGAGGAAAGGGCACTAGCAGTGCACCACAACAGACCTTTTACCCTAACATATATGTGTTTTAAAAAAGAGGCAGTGGCTGCCATTAAGTATTACATTCAATTCAAATTTCCCCATGGCTCATTATGTGATTCGAACCAATGTCGCTGGAATGTTAGCCAATACACCACCACCTCCCCCAACAAAAAAAAGGGATATATAATAATATACACTTATATATTGTATAATATATGATAGCCACCACCTGTCTCTTCTTAATCGTAAGTAAAATCATTAGTAAAAACTTAATGTGACTAACAAGGCCAACAATAATAATCAACTTGTGGCAAGCTATTTGAAATGAAAGAACCCAATTGTTTTAAAGCATAAATTCAATCAAAATTTGATTTGACAAGATTAGATATTAATCTTGAGAACTGAGTATTTTAGTAACAAATGCTAACTTTACATGACATACATGACTTGTAAACTTGCATTTTGCACTTCTCAGTTATTTTATAGCGCATTCAATACAATAAACCAACCCAGGCCAGATCACAGCAAGTTCAAATGGTTACTAGTTAACTATTCAAAATAATGGCCAAGAATGCAGTCAATGGATCATGTACTAAAAATAGCCAGCCTATCCTGTCCTAACCTTTTGTAAGAGCTATCTGGTTAATAACACTTCCTTGTTCTTTCCCTAGAACCCTACCAAATTTAGCCATTTCAAGAACTTTTTCAATTCCCCTGCACAGTGTAATTAAGTCTCCCTGGAAGGGAAGCCCCACATTTTGAAATGAAACTTTCCACTGGTGAGTGGGCAGATCTTTGGCAGAAGAAGCTCAATGCAGAGAAGTGTGAGGTGATGCAATTGCATCAGAAGAACATTGAGAGGCAATATAGAGGTTCAATTCTAAAGGGGACACAGGAGCAGAGGGACTTTAGTGTATATATATACAGTCCGTTGAAGGTGGCAGGACAGGTGGAGAGGCCAGTTAATAAAACATAGTGTTCTTGACTTTATTGATAGGGCATAGACTACAAAAACAAGAGGTTATGTTGGACTCGTACAATACATTTGTTAGACTTCCGCTGAAGTATTATGTACAACTGTGTGTGCCACATTATAGCACAGATGTCAGTACATAGGAGAGAATGCAGAAGCGATTTACAAGAATGATTCTAGATACAAGAAGTTTCACCTTTGAGGATAGAATGAAGAAGTGGGACTGTGGTTTTTGGAGAGAACAAGGCCAAGATGAGTCTTGGTTTCTGACAATTTCCTTACAATAGAAGATATTGCACATTTCTGCATCACTTTAGTTAAACTAATTCTACAATTTGTTGGACTGCTTTAGAGTTGAGTCATTAATCTTCTTCCTGTGTGAATTTTGCTTCTCGTGATATTTGGCGCTGGTTTGATTTTCATCCCTTACCTGCACAGCAGCTGTTACACAATCACAACATCACTCAATACAGGGATTATTTAGAACTTTGTTCAAGTCAGTGACACAATCCAGGAGGTGCCAGTACTTTGATGTACAATGCCTCCATATGGTTTTTGTATTTATCCTTGTGATGGACCAGACATTATAGTGAGACCATGCTGACCACACTTGTCCATCAAGCACATTAGCTTTTCTCCACACTTTTATCCTAATGGTTCCCCTTCAGGCATCAGATTCAGGACTAACAGTGGCATAAAAGTTCCCCAGAAGAAAGATATTTTCTTCTTGCGGAATGATGATGAAAGCTTCAAGCTCGGAACAGAGCTGGTGCTTAAAGAAAACTCACTGGGAATCAGGGGAGGAAACTCTGTTGTTTAGAGTCACACACGCCAAAAGAGAAAATGAAGTTGGTCATCACCGCTCGAGGGTATCTCTTTTTAGAAGTTCCTGTTGACTGTCAAACCATCTTAAGGTCCTACAACAATTGCATTTCTGACCTGATGATGGAGGGAAGGTTCACTGATGATTGTACATTGATGACTCCGTGGATTGTAAACCACGTTTTTTTTTGTATTTTTGGTTGTAGTTTGAAATGGGACAAAAACTGGTTTTTAAAACAAAGACATTTTAAGGATTCATGCACTTCTTAAAAGAAAGCAACCTGACCCTCCATAAGTACTGTTTATGCAGCTTGTTCAAGCAGTAGTGGTAGCCTAGTTTGCAGATGAGCAGGAGTTTCAGTTGTACGAATAGAACTATGGATGGAAACAAATAGCTGATTGGTCACCAATCCACAGACCAAATATCGGTGACAAAATGCCTTCTGCCTGCCAACAGCAATGTGATTGGCTCCCAGTTGTATGAACAGCTCGGGGTATGAATGTTTTGGCAGAAAATCTTAGATCTCTAGAGGAGAAGGAGCTGTTTTGATTCTGTAGTAATGGGCATCTTAATCTGAAAATACAGTTTATTTCCCCTTCTCAGATTCTGTAGGCTGTGACTTTTAAGTGATAAGTGAAAGGCATTTATAAGTGTGAACCAGTCATTCTTTGCTTCCTTCAAAGAAGTGAAAGCATCTGGAGGAGGAGAATCAAGCAACAGCAGCACATCCTAACAAACCAAAAGGGCCATCGCAGCAGACTCTGTGAAGGGACTGTTGAACTGTCTTCCCAATCTTTCCTTCTCCCCATGTTTTCTTTCAGCATGCGCACATGTATGTATAAAGGGGATAGTGTTTTAACTAGTGGAGTTGTATATCAATGGTTCATAACTGCTTGTCTGTAGCAATAACTACTTATTTGTTGTAAATAGTCATTTTTGCTAAGTACGGAAGCCTGATCCATGCTGTCAATCTGGGTCTAAAAGACAAGTAAATTGGTGCATTCTGCATACTTCTTAAAATCTTTAACTTTCATGCCATCTGTGGAAATAGTATGGTGTAACAAAATATAGAAGCAGCCTTTATCCAAATGCAACAGGACATGGACAATATCCAGGTGTGAGCTGACAAGTGGCATGTAAGATTCATGTCACTTGAGAGAATCTAACCATAGTCCTTTGACATTCATGCAATGCAATCACTGAACCACTAAAAATCCTGGGGGTTACCATTCACCAGAAAGTAAACTGGACCAGCCATAACTACAAGAGCGGATCAGAGGCCAGGAATCCTCAGTGTACAACTCACCACCTAACTCCCAAACATCTGGCCACCATCCATGTTGCACAATTCAGGACTGTGATAGAATACTCTATTTTCCTAGATGGGTGCAACTTCAACAACACTCTACCAACTTGACACTATCCAGGCCAAAGCAGCTTGATTGGTATAACATCCACAAACCTCCACTCCCGTCCCACTGTAGCTCAATAGCAGCAGAATATAGCATTATAAGAAGGATGTGGAAGCTTTGGAAAGGGTGCAGAGGAGATTTACTAGGATGTTGCCTGGTACGGAGGGAAGGTCTTACGAGGAAAGGCTGAGGGACTTGAGGCTGTTTTCATTAGAGAGAAGAAGGTTGAGAGGTGATTTAATTGAAACATATAATCAAAGGGTTAGATAGGGTGGATAGGGAGAGCCTTTTTCCTAGGATGGTGACAGCGAGCTTGAGAGGGCATAGCTTTAAATTGAGGGGTGAAAGGTATAGGACAGATGTCAGAGGTAGTTTCTTTACTCAGAGAGTAGTAAGGGAATGGAACGCTTTGCCTGCAACGGTAGTAGATTCGCCAACTTTAGGTACATTTTTGTTGTCATTGGATAAGCATATGGATGTACATGGTATAGTGTAGGTTAGATGGGCTTGAGATCGGTATAACAGGTCGGCACAACATCGAGGGCCGAAGGGCCTATACTGTGCTGTAATGTTCTCTGTTCTATGTAACTCACTTTTACAAGTTTAATAGCATGGTTACAGTCCAGTAGTAGTTAATTTGGCTCATCAAGTCCGTGCCAACTCTACAAGAACAACTCGCCGCATCCCACGTGGTGGTTGGCCTTCTCCACGTCATCCGGCAAAATAAGAGCATTTTTGCCATATCCTCTGATTACCAACATTGCTACAAGTATAAACACAATACATAGAAATAAGTTTAAATATAACATAGGCAACAATACTGCCTGAATTTGAATTATCTCGGGGATAAACTATTTACTCGCCAGTTTGGAAAGCTGAAACGAAAGTTAAACCACACTTCAAGCTTCTCAATTTGTAAACTACATTAAAAACAGTGAGCACGTAACGCACAGTAACAACTGCGATGTCACGTGATTCCGTCATATGATCGAATGTCACATGGTCACACGTCCCAGGATACTTCAATTGGCACCCGGCACGATGTAAGGTTCATTTTACCATTAGAAACGTAACTTGTTGCAGTACAGCAGTTGTATTAAAATTCAAACTTGAGTTAACTTTGCTTTTAAAAAGTTAAATTACTCAAAAATGTAGAAAACGCGATAAAGCCTAAGCTGTGGGAGGGTAAGACTCAAGAGCCGACGCTCCCCACACTTTTTCGCTACATTTTCATTTACCTACACTCTAAAATGTAGGGTATAATTCTGAATTTAAAAGAAATGTGGTAAAATGTTTGACTAACAGTAAGCCGCCGATATACACGCTTGCAGGCAACTGAAAGCGTGTTCACATCTTTTAAAAAAGAAACAATGTGTTCACATTAGAAACGGCAAAGACCGGTTGGTTTTCTACTGTGTGGGTCGGGAATGGTCTTTAGAATTGTGATTAGACATAATGGGAACTGCTGACGCTGGAGAATCCGTGATAACAAGGTGTGGAGCTGGATGAACACAGCAGGCCAAGCAGCATCTTAGGAGCACAAAAACTGACGTTTCGGGAGATTCAGCGACCCGGGGAGCTGTTGATGGTTGGTCAAGGAACGTGAACGTGGCCCGGAGAGGGGTTTTTATTCAATATGTCCACCACCAGGGGGGAAACAAAAATCCATGTGGCCCGGGAACCAGTAACAAGCAAAAATGAAGGGGGGGGGGGATTAAATCAAATGAGAGATACAGGGGGAAATAAAGCACTCCATCTGCACTGCGATGCTTACCTCTACCTCCGTCTGAAGTGATGGAGCGCATTGGTGGACACTGCATACTCCCTTTTCCAAGGGCATCTGCGCTCAGGTGTAGCCACAGAAACAGGGCAGGCGGCCACAATGACCCCCCACCCCACTGCACAGCCAGATGCTTGGACTGGGTTATAGCCAGTTTGGCCAGGCCCACAAGGAGAGCCTCCAACCTGCCCACACCATTCCACACTGGGTGCCCAAAGATCAAGAAAGTGTGGCTGATATGCAACCAAAAACAGAGCAGAAGGTACGCAGTGGGCTTTTACCACAATGTTGCAATGGTGTAGTATTGGTCAGACAATTGAGATTTAAATAACTGCTAAATAAAGAGCCTTTCATCTTTAGGAGCAACCTAAAGTCAGAAATGTGGTTATCCTAGAGGTAGTGCCCAATAGGAACAATCAAATCTGAGTTTCAAAACGTGGCATTTCTTTTATCCCTGCATGGTAGTAGTAGAGATGATGTTGTTAGAGATAACACAATGTGGAGCTGGTGGAAACACAGCAAGCCAGGCAGCATCAGAGGAGCCGGAAAGCTGATGTTTTGGGTTGGGACCCTTCTTAAGGGTTTCTTTCTGCTGTATTCCTCCAGGTCCACACTGTGTTATCTCTGACTCTAGCATCGGCAGTTCGTACTGCCTCTGAGATGAGGTTATTTCTGTTCTATTTAGAATGGTAAAATCACTGTTGTCTAAACTGTTGATGGTGGCCATTTGCACCATTGTCATCTGTACCCTTACAATGGAATTATCCTTTTTCCCAATTTGGTATTTTTTCCCCTCATTAACCCTGTGTGCTCCTGTCACTGATCTGAATTTAATACCATTTTGATGTTAGAACAGAATAGCAATTTATTGTCACATACTTTCACAAAAAAAGTGAAAAGTTTTAAGGTGCCATACCATGGCACCTAAATTAGTGACATAAGTCATGAGTAGGTTTGGGGTATGTTGGAAAACGAGGCAGAAGCCACCACACAAGGGCCAAGCTGAGATGTCCGCGCTGGGTCAGGAACTCCGTGCGGGGCCACTGGAAGACCCGGAAGCTGCCTTTGAAGCAAGAACGAAACCTTCACTCCTGGACTAGACCTTCAAGCCAGGCTGCAGGAATACCCAGAAGCAGCCAAAGATGACCTCCACAAGATGATACAAATGTCACTGCAGGCCAAGACTGGGAGAGAGACCATCCGGCCAAGCACCAGAAGTATATCACCATTCTGGGCTGTAACGAGCCACATCCATGCTGGGCCTGAGCCAGGAAGATGATCCCCACTGAAGTCATTAAAAGAAGGTAAGGTATAATATTAAATGGAAACATTTTAAAAAGGGGAAAATGTAAAGCGGAAACAGAAGGACTTGCATTTATTTTGCTTCTTCATGACCACCAAAGTGCTTTTGGAGTACGTTTGACTCGTAGTCAGTATCATCAGAAGCGGTTTATGCCTAGTGATGTCTCTCAAACAGCAACATGATAATGACCAGGAATGCTGATTTAATAATTTTGTTTACTCTTTCATTGGATGTGGATGGCACTGACTGGGCTATCTTTTTTTTTGCTAGTGTAAACTAAATCAAGAGAATATGTTGGTGAGCTGCTTTCTTGAACAGTTGCATGTTAATTGATGGATAGCTATTGACCAAAACATGATTAGGAACTCTCCCATTCTTTAAATCAGTGCCATGTAATCTTTCATGTCATCTGAGTGAGCAGACATAAATCTTACATTAACATCCAATCTAAAAGACAACACTCTGATCTATATAGCAGTGAAGAGTCTGTCGTCTTTGAAGGTGAACTTCACACAACTTCCAATGTAGTATAATCTGTACTCAATGAACACCTGAAATACTGCTAAATCTTTGACAGATTTGTTCACTTTGTGGTCAGAAAGCTCCAGCCAATAATTTTAGTTAAAAAAAGTGGACAAAACAGGTTTACTGTCTTGAATCTATGTTGATTTTCTTTACTAAAACCTTACAATTAGAAGGTTGTCATGTTTGGGACTGTGGCTTAACTTAAAAGTAAAGTGAAGGTGGCCATGGGACCTGAAGGTGACCACTTACCTGACAGCAAGCCTGAGTTAGTTGATTGTTAGCGATGAAAGCGGGGAGAAAGAAGTATAAGATAGTCATGTTTGGAGACCAAGACAGCAACTTGTGTGCAAACAAAAGGCTGACCATCAATCTCCTATGGTTTTATAATCAACTTATTCAAAGTTTTTAGCAAACACATCCAGAGTCAGTGGGATTTGAAACCGGACCTCCAACTGAGAGGTAGGGACACTACCTTTGCACCACAAGAGTCCTCAAAAAATAAATCCCCAAAACATTCTGAAATCAGCTTGTTCAGATGTGTTATGATACTCCTCTGCAACTGGTAGGGTTTGAATCTGGGCCTTCTGCTTTCAAGGCAGGGACACTACCATTGTGCCCCAAACGCGCCACAATGAATAGGCTATTTTTATATCCAGAAGTGCCTTCATGCATAAAGAAATACTTCTTCCAATCATCAAATCACCTGTATTTATACATAAGTTTATATTTTCCAATCAATCTATTACAAAGATGCTTATACACACCTCAGGAGTAGGAGGGACTTGAACCCAGACCTCCTGGTTCAGAGGTGCAGACATTACCACTGCATTGCAAGAGCCCAACAATGAATATTTTCTGTATTAATCTACTCAGATGTAGCGAATTATAACTGGAGCATGTGGGACTTAAACCTGGCTCTTCTGGATTAAAGATAGGAACACTACCACTATTCCTCAAGAGCCCCACAATTTTTTCTCTTTTATATACCAAAATGCTTTTACACACAACTGATACAGTTTTTCCCATCACCAGATCACCCATTTTTTTCCATCTGTTAACAACCACCTTTACTTAAACTGTAATTCCAACTGACACCATTTAAGTGCAATAAATTAGGTTCAAATGTCACCATGTAGATGTGGAGGGGATGCCAATATATATCCCCAGAGTGTGAACCTAAATTTACCAGTCCAGTGATACTATCACTGAGCCAGTGCCTTCCCCCACGTGCACCACCATAGATACTTTCTAATTACCCTGCTCAGAAATGTCACTACACAGTCTGGAGCAGGTTAGGTTTAAAATCAGACCTCCTGGCTCAGAAGTAGGAGCACCACCACTGAGCTGCAAGAGCCATACTAGCAGCCACACCATAAATTTGTTTCCTTTTTATTTTAACCTATTTTTCTAACCAATCATGATCAGCTGGGCCAATGGGTCGAGGAGTGACAGGTGGAGTTTAGTTTAGATCAATGTCTGGTGCTGCATTATGGAAAGGCAAATTGGAGCAGGACTCATGCACTTAATGGTAAGTTCCTGGTGAATGTTGCTGAACAAAGAGACCTTGGAGTGCAGGTTCATAGTTTGTTGAAAGTGAAATCGCTGGTAGACAGGATAGCGAGGAAGGACCGGTGTCCACCTATCACCACCATTCTGCCTCCACCCCTCTCCCCCCACGTCTTTATCTACAGCTACCCCTACCCCCACATCCAGTCCCAAAGAAGGGTAATGCTTGAAACTTTGCCTGCTGCTGTCCTCCAGATGTCACCTGGCCGGCTGTGTTCTTTCAGCCTCCTGTTTGTCTATCTATAGTGAAGGTGTTTGGTATGCTTGTCTGTATTGTTCAGTGCATTAAGGATAACAGTTGGGACGTCATGATGTATTTATACAAGACATTGGTTTGGCCACTTTTGGAGCATTGTGTAGAATTCCGGTCTCCCTCCTATAGGAAGGATGTTGTGAAACTAGAAAGGGTTCAGAAAACATTTCCGAGGATATTGCTAGGCTTGGAGGGCTTGAGCTATAGGGAAAGGCTGCGGAGTCTGGGGCTATTTTCCCTGGAGCCTTGGAGGCTGACGGGTGACCTAATAGAGGTTTGCAACATCATGAGGGGCATGGCTAGTGTAAATACGCAATGTCCTCAGGGTGGAAGAGTCCAAAGCTAGACTGCATAGGTTTAAGGTGAGAGGAAAAAGACATAAAAGGGACCTAAGGGGTGACTTTTTCATGCAGTGGGTGGTGCGTGTATGGAATGAGCTACGAGAGGAAGTGGTGGAGGAAGGTACAATTACAACATTTAACGCTATCCGGATGGGTATATGAATAGGAAGGGTTTAGCAGGATATCGGACAATTACTGCCAAATTGGTCTAGATAAGATTTGGGATTGAGGATAGTTAATAGCATTTGCACTTGGATTTAAGATATGTGACTTTAATTGCCATGCATATGAACTTTGAAAGGGGCGGGTGCAAGACATCCCTGAAAAAGTGCAGACTGTAAAGAGGCAATTAACATTAACACCATACAAATGAAAGCCACCAATTATCTCCCCACACAGCTCGATGAATGCAGCTCCAACCACAACCAGTGGTGTGCTGCCAGAATTAGTGCTGTCTTCAATGTTGTTTGTCATTGATATAAATGATTTAGATGAGTATATAGGAGACATGGTTAGTAAGTTTGCGAACGAAAACAAATTGGTGGGATATGGTCGGTGAAGAAGGTTATCGAAGAGGACAACAGGACCTTGATCAATTTGGCCAGTGGGCCAAGAAATGGCAGATGGAGATTAATTCAGATAAATGCAAGGTGATGCAAACCAGGGCAGGATTTACATCGTATAAGTCCCCTTCCCTAGTGAAATGTTATTGAACAGAGAGACCTAGGACTGCAGGTATACAGTTCCTTGAAAGTGGCGTCACAGGTAGATACGTTGGAAAAGAATGCATTGGCATGCTTGCCTTCATCAGTTAGAACATTGAGTACAGGAGTTGGGATGTCATGGTGGCTGTACAAGTTTTTGGTAATGCCACATTTGGAGTCCTGCCTATAATTCTAGTCACCCTGCTATGGGAGGGATGTTATTGAACTGAAACAGGTGCAAAAATGATTTACAAGGGTGCCGCCGAGACTGGAGGGCTTGCATTATAGGGAGAGGCTGGATAGGCTGGGACTATTTTCCCTGCTGCATAGGAGGTGACCTTCCAGAGATTTGTACAATTGTGAGAGGCAGAAATTAGGTGAATAGCCAAGATCTCGAGGGAAGTCCAAAACTAGAGGACTCAGATTTAAGCCAAGAGGGGAAAAGATTTAAAAGGGACCCTTGAGGCAACTTTTTCCACACAGAGGGTGGTGCATTTATGGAGAAGCTGCCAGAGGAAGTGATAGAGGTGGGTACAATTGCAACATTTAAAAGACAATTGGACAGGTGCATGGAAAAATAAAGGTTCAGAGGGAAATGGGCCAAATAAGGGCAAATGGGTCTAGTTCAGTTTAGGAAACCTGTTCAGCATAGACAAATTGGACCAAAGGTCTGTTTCCATGCAGTATGACTATGACACTTAAGAAGCCTAACACCATCCAGTCCACTTAATTGGCGCCATGTCCACAAACATCCATGGCCTCCACCGCTGACACTCAGTAGCAGCAGTGTGTACTAGCTACAAAATGCACCACTGAAATTTTTCAGAGATCCTCAGAAAGCACCCGCCAAGTGCACAACTACTTTTGTTTATAAAAAGGGCAACAGACACGAGGGAACACCACCACCTGCAAGTTTCCCTCCAAGCCGCTCGGCATCCTGACTTGGAAATATTTAACTATTTCTTCACTGTCACTGGGTCAAAATCCTGGAATTTCCTTCCTAGCAGCATTGTGTGTCTACCTCCAGTAGATGGAATGCAGTGATTCAAGAAGGCAGCTCACCACTACCTTCTTAAGAGCAAGTAGGGATGGGCAATAAATGTTGCCCACACCCCATAAAAGAATACTACTGCTGGTTTTGATACAAAGTAGCAGTGTGACATAGCTAGCTTCACCTGTCGATCAGAATTAGAGAGAGATTAGTTGTTATTCTATTGCATTTGCATTTCTCAAGACCAATGCTTCCATGAAGAGAAGAGAAAAAGATGAGTAAAAACAACCATACAGTCAAAAGCTGGGGAAATTATAATGATCAATAATGAAATAGCAGAAGAATTGAACACGTATTTTGGTTCCAGCCTCACAAAGGGGGGCACACGTAATCTTCCGGAAATGTTGGTGAACCAGGGAATTGAAGGAGATCATTAACAGTGAGAAAATGATGCTGGGACATTAAAGGAGTTAAAGGCTGACAAATCAGAGGGCCTGATAATCTACATTCCTGAGTCCGAAGGAAATGGCAAATGGAGCCGTGATTTAAAGAGGACTGGAGGGAATTACAGACTAGTTAGTCTAACATCAGTCATGGGGAAAATGTCTTTTATAAGACATGATTACAGAACATTTGGAAAGTGTAATGAGATTTGACAAGGCAAATGAAGGCCAATAATGCTTATCTAGTCTACTGGTTTCAACCTGTCAAAACTCCAGTGGATTTGTTGAGGAAAGGAGCCGTGGTGTGTTTGGATTTTTGGACTGCTTTTAATAAGATTCCTCTTGAGAGGTTATTGGGCGAAGTTACTGCTCATGGATAGGGGTAAATGCATTAGCATTGATTGAGAATTAGTTGTCAGGCAGGAAACAGAAAGTGCGAATAAATGTGTTTGTTTTTCCTGTGAGGTAGGCAATGACTAAAGGTGTACCACAAGCATCAGTGCTTGGGGCCCAGCTATTCATGATTTATATAAATGAACTGGATGAGGAAACTAAATGCAACAAATCCAAGTTTGTTTATTAATAACCCTACAAAGGTTTGAGAGTTGTGAGGAGAAGGCAAGGAATCTTCAAGGAAATTTACACTATTTGAATGAGTGGGCAAATGCAAGACAAATGTAGTATCACATTTCTAAATCTGAAGATATACACATCAGTGGAAAAGCAGGAAGGAAGAGTATTATTTAAGTGATGATATATCAGAAAATGTAAAGGAATTTGATTGTCCTTGTCCATCAGTCGATGAAAGTAGACAGACAGGTGCAGCAGTGACTCATTGACCTTCATTACAAGAGAACTGGAATTCAGAAGTAGAAACATTCTACTGCCATTTACAGGGCCTTGGTGAGACCACAGCTGGAGTATGCTGTGCAATTTTGGATTCCCTACCTAAAGGCGGATACACTTGCTACAGAGAGAGTGCTACAGAGGTTCAGTAAGCTGATACCAGGGATGCCAGGACTGTCAAATGAGGAGAGATTGCTTTGTCAGGGCCTGTACTCAGTAGAGTTGACAAGAATGAGAGGGGATGGACAGACTAGATTTCCATTGGTTGGGGAGCCTGGAACCACGGGTCACGGTCTGAGGATATGGGGCAGATCATTTAGGACTGAGATGAGGAAACGTTTCTTCATTCAAAGGGTAATGAACGTGTGGAATTCTCTTCCACAGAAGGATGTAGAGACCAAGTCACCGAGTATGCTCAAGAAGGAGATGTAGTTTTAGATTTTAAAAATATTAGGAAGTATGGGGAGAAAGTAGGAATATGGCATTGAGATAGACAATCAGACACTATCATAATGAATAGTGCAGCAGTCCTGACGGGCTGAATGGCCTACTTTGGCTCCTAGTACCCATGTTTAATCTGTGTGGCAACACTGATTGCCATGCACCTATTGACTTCCTGAATTTGCTAGCACACATGGAGGTCTGTGCAGCACAAGCGAAAATGAGAGGGAATGTAGCTCAATATAACCAATGAAGATGTTCACAAGACCTGAGTCTAGAGGGCTTCCCAGAGAATGCCTTCTATTGGTGTCATTGCAATTGAACTCAAAAGAAATCTACCTTTAGAAATAAGATTATGCAGTTAATCTCATTCCCTTTTCAGGGCAGAGAGACAGACTAACTTTGCATTAACAATTATCACACCATTAAAACGGTACCTATGCTGTTAATTACCGGCTTCACTTTCTGTAGCAAGTTTAATGGGCAATTAATATGCAATTCCAGTTAATTCTTAAAATAATAGAAAGGCTAAGGATGAGACATTGCTTGTGAGAAGCAATTTGAGGAGTGAATTAAATCAGTGATAAATCCTCGATTCATGACTCTCGGTGTGTCCGTCCATCACCTGAAATCATTTCTGTACTAAGAGCAGGCGGTAACATTAACAGTGTGCAATGTTCCAGCCCACTCTCCGTAACAAAGATTCTTTAGGCATGTAAGGCCATATTCATTTATTTTTAATAATCTTTGAGCAAATTCAAATTTGTAGTTGATAATGGAAAGATTTCACACTTGAAGACCTTCGTGATAATATAAAACTGGAAGTACTATTGACCAAACACTATATCTGATGATAACTTATATTTTAAACAAAAAAATCCCCATTTTCTTTTAGCAGAAGAGAAATCTTACCTCATAGATATTTTTACACGGTCCTTTAAGTAGCCTCATTGTCTAGAACCAGTCTGAAGAGAATCTTAGATCCTCATGGCCTCAATCTGTGAATTCAATTTCTGAGTGCTTTTTACAGTAACGTTTCTTGCTCCTAGAGATTCTTCCATTAGCACAAAGTAGTTGAATCTTCCAACATCATTTTAACTTCTCATGTATTTGGTCTTTGGCGCAAGACAGTGAAGGAATGGTGATGCATTTCTAAGTCAGGGTAGTCAGTGGCTTGGAGGGGATCTTGCAGATGATGATGTTCCCATGTATCTTGCTGCCCTTACCCTTCTAGGTGATAGTAGTTGTGGATTTGGAAGGTGCTGTCTAAACATCTTTTGGTGAATTCCCACAGTACATCTTGTAGATGGTACACACTGCTGCTATTGATCATCAGTGATGGAAGGACTTGATGCTTGGGGTAGAATGCCACTCAGATGGGTTGCTTTGTCCTGGATGGTGTAAAGCTTCTTGAGTGTTGTTGGAGCTGCACTCACCCAGGCAAATTAGGGGTATTCCATCACACTGCTGAGTTGGACCTTGTCGATGGTGGACAGGCTTTGGGGAGTCAGGAAATTACTCTCAGATAGTAAGGTGTAGAGCTGGATGAACACAGCAGGCCAAGCAGCATCAGAGGAGCAGGAAAGCTGATGTTTCGGGTCTAGACCCTTCTTCAGAAAAAATTGCTGTCTACAGGATTCCAAGTCTCTGACTTGCTCATGTAACCATTATGACTATAAGGCCAGCCATTTCCATCAGGATATTATTAATGGGTGAAGTCAGTGATGGTAACAACATTAAATGTTAAGGAGTGGTGTTTAGATTGTCTGTAGTTGAAGATGGTCATTGCCTGGCATTTGTGGGGCTTTACTGTTATTTGCCAATTTTCAGTCCATGCGTGGATATTGTCCAGGTCTTGTTGCATTTGAAAATGGATGGTTTCAGTATCTAAGAAGCTCTGAATGGTGCTGAACATTGTGCAATCACTAGGAAACATCCCCACCTCTGACCTTATGATGGAGGGTAGGTCATTGATGAGAGAGCTATAGGTGGTTGGGCCCGGGACACGACCATAAGACATAGAAGTGGAAGTAAGGCCATTTGGCCCGTCGAGTCCTCTCTGCCATTTAATCATGGCTGATGGGCATTTCAACTCCACTTACCCGCACTCTCCCCGAAGCCCTTAATTCCTTGTGAGATCAAGAATTTATCAATCTCTGCCTTGAAGACGTTTAACGTCCCGGCCTCCACTGTGCTACGTGGCAATGAATTCCACAGGCCCACCAGTCTTTGGCTGAAGAAATGTCTCCTCGTTTCCGTGGGGTCCTAATCTCCCCGCCTAATGGAAACAACTTCCCAGCATCCACCCTTTCTAAGCCATGCATTTTCTTGTAAGTTTCTATTAGATATCCCTTCAACCTTCTAAACTCTAATGAATACAATCCCAGGATCCTCAGCCGTTCATTGTACGTTAGGCCTACCATTCCAGGGATCATCCGTGTGAATCTCTGTTGGACATGCTCCAGTGCCAGTATGTCCTTCCTGAGGTGTGGGGCCCAAGATTGGACACAGCTGGGACATAGATTAAAGATAAGGGAAAAGAAAGAATGTGGCATTTTAAAAATCTACAAATGAATACAGAACATAGCTAAAAGCTAAACACCCTAAGGAGTTCCACTGACAGACTATTACCATGAAGCCAGAAGATGTTGTGCTTACTGCACAAATGAGTAAAATGTTTTGGCATCAGCGCAGAGCCAGCTATTTAAGATGTACACCCAACAACTGATGGACTGTGTCAAACGACATGGCTTGTTGACCGTTGGTCAGCAGGTGGCAGGTCAAGTGTAGTCAACCAAACCCGCGCTTTCAAGCTTCAGAATATTGTCCATGATTAGATGTGATTCTGTTATTGATCAACATTTATAAAATAATCTGGGCAGTGCCAAGAATTACACCAGAAATCAATTGAAGGTCATCAGTCAGACTCACAATATGATGCATTTGCACATCTCGGAAGCTACGTATACATGCAGTATCTTATTTCACATAGGCAAAAGGTATCGCATGTGCATTGCACCATTTTCATTGAAAAAAGGGCGTATGGAGACTGCTGATCTCTGCTAGATTCCATGGGAAGATGCTGAACAATCAGAGCCTGGTCTGAGAACTAAGATTGACAGGTAATGCTTCCTGCTATGTCTCCGTGCCAACGATGGTCCAACCATCCTGTGAAAAACGGGACATTAATTTATGTGTCTGTTTCTTGTTTCCTAGACCAATGAGCAAGATGAAAGGTTTCAAATTGCTGTCTTCTTTTAGCTATGTTCTGTATTCATTTGTGGATTTTCAAAATGCCACATTCTTTCTTTTCCCCTGTCTTTAATCTATTTCCCAGTCTATTTTTTTCCTTTACCTGTGACTAATTTGACTCTAATTCTGCAGATGGCCTTCTCTCTCACTCTGTTTTCATGTTCAGTCCTTAAGTTGCACTGGCTAAGAAGGTGTACTATTAGCCTTGAATGTTCATTAGCCCATGAGAGATCCTGTTATCCTCTCAAAGCCCTCATTGGCTCACAATTCCAGCATCTTACAGTACAAAGCATATTGAGTTGAAGGAATTGGGATAAAGCGTAAATAATGGAGCATCCCATGAGACAAAATAAGCCATTTAGATTTTTAAAAATGCAGCAGAATCAGTATCCTGTGCAACATATGAGAATTATCTTACAGCAACATGTTCTCTGAGAAAAGAAAATTAGTGAAACCCCCCTATGTGCATTGATTCACTGATCAATAACAATCTAATGAGATTTTAATTCCTTTCAGTAGCCCTGGAGCAATGCATTTAGTTCACTATGCAAAACTTGGACAAGCATCAAAATTTGTTTTGGAAACGTTATTAAGAATGTCTACACTCGGGAAGGATCTGCCAATTTTAACATTCTTTACCAAGGTATTGTACAAGTTGACATACTACTTACAATCTTATGCAGAAGAGGCCATTTGGCCTATTGTGTCTGTCCCAGCTCTTCAATTAGTTCCACTTCCTAATGATTTAATTGTACAGTAGATTAAACATACAACTTCAGTCTTCTATGAAAGGTTTGAACAGTAACGCATGACTGGAAATTGTTCTGGTGAGGTAAAAACAGCTTCCTTTTAAATTTAGATTTGCATACAATAATGAAAAGATGACCAGGGTGAGAGAAGTGTATTTTACAATCATACGTGACAACTGGCCAACTTGAACTAATATTCATGTTTGAACTTGGTTGTAATTTAAAAACAAAGAATTCCCTTAGCTTAGTCATCGTATTGTTTAAGCAAAGTTACAAAGGCTCAGTTGAACTCCACCTTTTACATATTGTTCTCAATAGTTGGCAGTAAGAAATGAAGATCCTTGTTTGTGAATCATTTGGCACACATTTTGTTCATTTTTTGGGGGCATGTTAGAAGTGCAAATAATTTAGTGCAAGTACATGTAGTGCACATCCTGTTTGTACAAACTTATGGATAATGTACTTTCAGTTAAATGTTTAATTCACTAGAATATTTTGATATATTTTAGTCAAATAGTTATTCACGAACCAACAGGTTACATTTTTATATCCTTAGGATGAGTGCATACTTTGTGAAGAAGCCAAGGAGGCATTGATCGCTTACAAACATAGGGTATGAAATTAAGTATAGTAAATAACCGACTTTAGAAATGAAGTCATGGTCCTCAATAATTTACTTACTTACACTATTCATTACTTAGTGAGGTTTGCATTAGATAGTTGCTAATCGGTCATTTGGTAGTATAGATTTCGAATATTAAGAAATGAAGTTCATTTTACACACATCGAGACAAACACAAGAATCTCGATTTCAAACAATCACACCAATTTATATTACAAGAGAAAAGGATTAGTTACAGATTGACACAGGCCAAAGTCATGGAGAAAGCAATGAGGAAAAAAAATCTGGAATTGGAAAAGTTAATCAATTTTGCTTCCAGTTCCCATCCTTCCCTCACCTTCACCTGGCCCATCTCTGATGCTTCCCTTCCCTTCTTTAGCTTCACTGTTTCCATTTCTGATAATAACTTGTCCACAATATTCACTACAAACCCACCGACTCTCTTGCCCTAGTTCCTGCAAGGATTCTATTCCATTTTCCCAGTTTCTCTATCTCCATTATGTGTGTTCTGATGATGCACCCTCCACCAAGCTGCCTCCAAACATGACCTCTCTTTTTTTCAACTGAGGATTCCCCTACAAGCTTGACAGGGTCCGAAAATGTGTCCAACCCATCTCTTGCACATTTGCATTCGCCCCTTTCCCTGCTTATCAGAACAACAGTAGAGTTCCCTCTGCTGTCACTTCCCAACCACCAGGCTCTGCATACAAAGGATTATCTTCTACCATTCCTTCCACTGTACCCTAGGCCATTCCCCTATCATTCCAAACTCCTTACTACCTCATGGCACTTTCCCATGCAATGGCAGAAGCTGTAATGCATGCTCGTTCGTTTCTCCTAACTCACCGTCCAAAACCCAGGTGTATCTTCCAGATGAAGCAGCAGTTCACTCATACTTCTTTCAATCTTGTCTACTTGATTTGCTGATCACAGTGCACTCTCCTTTACATGGGTAAGATCAAAAGCAGCCTAAGTGATGCTTTAAGGAACACCCCTGCTTTGACTGAAGAAATAACCCTGACCTCCCAGATACTTACCATTTCAATAAGTCATATTTCTCTCACTCTAACATTTCTCTCCTTGGCCTGCTACAATATTCCAATGAAACTCAATGCAACCTTGAGAACAACAACATTGTTATAGTGTCTTGGACTCAATATTGAGTTCCACAACCTGTGAGATCTCCTGTTTCACTTGCACCAACCACATTAGCATCAACCCAAATGGTCCACATGTTATGAAGCCCTGAAGTAAGAGAAACAGTGTTTTTCATGGCACATCAGATCTCATCTTAAAAGTTCTGCCCCTCTTTTCTGAACTCCACCAACCCAACCCGTCCACAAACCTATTTCTGTACGAACGTCATCTACTCCTTCCATCATCTTAAACACGTGAATGATATCATTCCTCAAGCATTGATATAGAGGACATTTATATCAGAGATAATGGGAACTGCAGATGCTGGAGAATCCGAGACAACAAAGTGTAGAGCTGGATGAACACAGCAGGCCAAGCAGCATCTTAGGAGCACAAAAGCTGACGTTTCGGGCCTAGACCCTTCATCAGAAAAGGGGGAGAGGGAGAGGTTTCTGAAATAAATAGGGAGAGAGGGGGAGGCGGATTGAAGATGGATAGAGGGAAAGATAGGTGGAGAGGAGACAGGCAAGTTAAAGGGGCAGGAATGGAGCCAGTAAAGGTGAGTGGAGGTAGGGAGGGGATAGGTCGATCTGGGGTGGACAGACAGGTCAAGGGGCGGGATGAAGTTAGTAGGTAGGAAATGGAGGTGCAGCTTGAGGTGGGAGGAGGGGATAGGTGAGAGAAAGAATGGGTTAGGGAGGCGGGGACGAGCTGGACTGGTTTTGGGATGCAGTAGGGTGAGGGGAGATTTTGAAGCTTGTGAAATCCACATTGATGCCATTGGGCTGCAGGGTTCCCAAGTGAAATATGAGTTGCTGTTCCTGTAACCTTTGGGTGGCATCAGTGTGGCACTGCAGTAGGCCCAGGATGGACGTGTTGTTTAAGGAATGGGAGGGAGAGTTGAAATGGTTCGCGACTGGGAGGTGCAGTTGTTTATTGCGAACCTAGCGTAGGTGTTCTGCAAAGCGGTCCCCAAGCCTCCGCTTGGTTTCCCCAATGTAGAGGAGGCCACAATGGGTACAGCGGATGCATATACCACATTGGCAGATGTGCAGGTGAACATCTGCTTGATATGGAAAGTCTCCTTGGGGCCTGGGATGGGGGTGAGGGAGGAGGTGTGGAGGCAAGTGTAGCACTTCCTGCAGTTGCAGGGGAAAGTGCTGGGTGTGATGGGGTGGGAGGGGAGTGTGGAGCGAACAAGGGAGTCACGGAGAGAGTGGTCTCTCCGGAAAGTAGACAAGGGTGGGGATGGAAAAATGTCTTTGGTGGTGGTGTCGGATTTTATTTGGTGGAAGTGTTGAAGGATGATGCGTTATATCCAGAGGATGTTGGGGTGGTATGTGAGGACGAGGGGGATCCTCTTTTGGCGTTTATTGCGGGGACGGGGTGTGAGGGATGAGTTGCGGGAAATACGGATGACACGGTCGAGGGTGTTCTCGACCACTCCGCGGGGGAGGTTGTGGTCCTTGAAAAACAAGGACATCTGAGATGTATGGGAGCAGATTCGGTGGAGGCAAAGGAATTGGGAATAGCAAATGGAATTTTTGCGGAAAGGTGGGTGGGAGGAGGTGTATTCTAGGTAGCTGTGTGAGTTGCTGGGCTTGAAATGGACATCAGTTTCTAGCTGGTTACCTGAGATGGAGACAGAGAGGTCCAGGAACGCGAGGGATGTCTTGGAGATAGTCCAGGTGAACATGAGGATGGGGTGGAAGGTGTTGGTGAAGTGGATGAACTGCTCGAGATCCACGTGGGAACATGAGGTGGCGCGGATATAGTCATCAATGTAACGGACGAAGAGATGGGGTTTATGGCCAGTGTAGATGTGGAAGAAGGACTGTTCCACGTAACCCACAAAGAGGTAGGCATAGCTTGGGCCCATGCAGGTACCCATGGCCACCCCCCTTTGTCTGTAGAAAGTGGTAGGAATCGAAAGAGAATTTGTTGATGGTGAGGACGTGTTCGGCCAGGCGGATGAGAGTGTCGGTGAAGCGGGACTGGTCGGTCCTGTGGGTCAGGAAGAAGCAGAGGGCCTTTAGGCCATCTGCATGGGGAATGGAGGTGTATAAGGTCTGGACATCCGTAGTAAAAATGAGGTGTTGGGGACCGGGGAATTGGAAGTTCTGGAGGAGGTGGAGGGCGTGGGTGGTGTTCCAGATGTAGGTAGAGAGTTCCTGAACTAAGGGGGAGAAAATGGAGTCCAGATAGGTGGAGATGAGTTTGGTGGGGCAGGAGGAGCCGGAGACAATGGGTTGACCAGGGCAGGCGGATTTGTGGATTTTGGGAAGGAGATAGAAGTGGGCAGTGCGGGGTTGGGGAACAGTGAGGTTGGAGGCTGTGGGTGGCAGGTCACCTGAGGTGATGAGGTTGTGGATGGTTTGGGAGATTATGGATTGGTGCTCGGGGTTGCAGTCCTGGCCCAGAGAGCAGTAGGAGGAGGTGTCGGAGAGTTGGCATCTGGCCTCAGCGATGTGGAGGTCAGTGCGCCACACTACTACTGCACCTCTCTTGTCTGCAGGTTTGATGGTGAGGTTGGGATTGAAGCGGAGGGCTGCATGTTCTGCCGGGGAGAGGTTAGAGTGGGTGAGAGAGATGGAGAGATTGAGGCAATTGATGTCTCGATGGCAGTTGGAGATGAAGAGGTTGAGGCCTTGGCTGGTTCCAGGAGGAGGGCTTGTGTTGGAGGCGGGTGAAGGGGTCAGTGGAGGGAGGGTTAGGCTCACAGTTAGAGAAGTAAGTGTGGAGGTGCAGGCGGTGGAAAAACTGCTCAATGTCCAAACATGTTTCACAAGCTTCAAAATCTCCCCTCCCTCCACTGCATCCCAAAACCAGTCCAGCTCATCCCCGCCTCCCTAACCCATTCTTCCTCTCGCCTGTCTCCTCCTCCCACCTCAAGCTGCACCTCCATTTCCTACCTACTAACCTCATCCGCCCCCTTGACCTGTCTGTCCTCCCCGGACTGACCTATCTCTTCCCTACATCCCCACCCCTTTAACTTGTCTGTCTCCTCTCCACCCATCTTCTCCTCTATCCATTTTCGATCCGCCTCTCCCTCTTTCCCTATTTATTTCAGAACTCTCTCCCCTTCCCCTTTTTCTGATGAAGGGTCTAGGCCTGAAACGTCAGCTTTTGTGCTCCTGAGATGCTGCTTGGCCTGCTGTGTTCATCCAGCTCCACACTTTGTTATCTTAGAGGACATTTGTGATGTGGTGATAGTGTCCATGCCTGTGGACCAGAAGGTCCAGGTTCAAGACCTGCTCCAGAGGTGTGAGACAATATGCTTGGAAGGGGTAATTCAAAAACATTTATTTTTAAATTAAAATCTTCGATATTCAGTGGAATGCAAGCCTAGTCTATGATACCTGTCCTTGTAATGTAATCACTGATTACTTAACGACAGAGAATTTTACATCACAGGAACTGGCAGTTTGGTCACATGATCTGTGCTAGGACTTATGCTCCACACAAACCACTTCCCATCTTACTTCATTTCATTTTACCATGACCCCTCCTTCTAATGTTTCCCTATGTTTTTAGCTGTTGCTCCTTTAATTCTATTTCACATAATGTGTGTAATTATCTTTTCCTTCACAGTTTATCCTTCAGGAAGTAGACATTACTCTTCCAGAAAATTCCATCTGGTTCGAGAGATACAAGTATGATATTCCAGTTTTTCATCTGAACGGGCAGTTTCTGATGAAGCACCAGGTTAACTTTAAAATCCTCGAGAATAGACTGGCTAAGCTGGAACAGGAATTGTATAAAAGGACGTGAGGATTTGAAGTGCAACTTGGTACAAGAAAATGTATCCACTTCTCCATTGGTATTAAGACTAAGTTCTTTTAAACAGTACTTGGTTAAAATGTGAATGCTTTAAAGTTATTTTGTTTCAAATGCTGCTGGACTTGAAGGTTATTAAATGCTTAATGTAACATTTTTAGAAGAAACATAGTTGACTCTTGTTGCAGTAGCATTGTGCCATTCACAAACTAGCTTTGTGTACATGAATTTGATATTGTTCTAACTTCCTGCAGCTTTTTAATTTTTCCAAACTATTTCCAAGATATTAATTTGTGATCATTTATGCATAATGGACAACATAGTACACAAGAATGGGAGGCTATTTAGCCCATCAATCCTCTTCAACTATTCAATTAGATCGGCTGTTCTGTACTCGGATTCCTTTTACCTCCTGTTTGTATATCCTTATTTGACAGAGTTCTGAGGAAGGGTCACTGGACCTGAAACGTTAACTCTGTTTTCTCCTCCACAAATGCTGTCAGACCTGCTGAGCTTTTCCAGCAACTTTGTTTTTGGTCCTGATTTACAGCATCCGCTGTTCTTTTGGTTTTGACAGCGTTCTGTCAATTTCAAATGAAGGTGAAATACTATGGATACTGAGACCACAACTCCTGAAGAAGAGGAAGTGTCATACTGGACTTGAAATGTTTACTTTGTATTTCTCTGTCGACAGATGCTGACAGACCTGTTGATTCTCTCTCCAGTATTCTCTGTGTTTGTTTCTGTCATTCTCAGTCTTGTTGGATTTCAGTTGACAACTACCATTCATTGTGAGGAAGAGGCATTCCAGATTTACCTCCACAACCTCATATGAAGGAAAATTGCCTGACATCACTCTTGAATGGGCTAGCTCTAACCTTTCATTCTGCCCCTTTGTACTGGATCTCTCTTTTGTACCACCCGTGACCTCATCCGTCTGTATCATAAATATGTTGAGTCAGCTGAAACACCTTGATCGCCAAAGGTCTTCCAAGTTCAAATGAATATGGCTTAGTCTGTGCAACCAGTTCTTTCAAAGAATGGTCACTTCACAAAAGAAAGCCATTCAGCCCATCATGTTTCTTTGGGCTCTCCAAAGGAGCTCTTTACCTTTTGCCATTCTCTGCTGCTCCGTGGAGCCCTTCACATTCTTCATTTTCAAATAGTGATCAATTTCATAAGACCATTTGCCCTAGGAGCAGGAGTAGGCCATACAGGCCACATTGAGTTTGCTCTGCCATTCAATGAAATCATGGCTGACCTGATAAATCCTCAACTGGACTTTCCTCCCTTTTCCCCATACCCCCTGTATTCCTGTACTAATTAATAACCTGTCTGTCACTGCCATGAACCTATTTCATGACCCTATCTCAAAAACCCTTTGCAATAAAGAATCCCACAGATTCACTGGCCTCAGAAGAAATTCTTGCTCTTAAAAAAGTGCTCCCTTATTCTGAAATTGTGCCGCCTGGTCCAGGACTCTCCCACGGCAGGAAGCCACCTTTCTGCCTGTACCTTGTAGAGTCCTCTCAGAATCTTGCATGTCTCAATGATTGTGTAAAGGAATCGAGAGCTGGTATTGGGGAGAGGATGGAGCTGCTGGTAGGATTGGAAGTTGAATCAGGAGAAGTGGGAAAGGCAATTGTTTATTTTCTCTGTCTCTGTCTCTGTCTCTCTCTCTCTCTCTCTCTCTCTCTCTGTCTCTCTCTCTCTCCCCGCCCCACTCCCCCGCCACATCAAGTGTTGGGTCACGGTGGAATGTTCTTCGGAGGGTCAGTGTGGACGCAATGGGTCGATTGGCCTGTTTTCACACTGTAGGGATTCTATGATTGTAAGGTTGCCACTGCAGAGAGTACAGGCCCAACCTCCTCATCCTGTTCGCATGAGCAAATCCCTCCTTGGGACTGCCTCCAGTGCCAGCATATCTTTGATTAGAGAAGGAGCCCAAAACTGTTCACAGCATTCCAGCTGTGGTCTGACTAGTGCCTTGTATAGCTTTAGCAAGACCTCCCTATTTTTATTCATTTCTCTCCCAAATTTCTGCTGAACTTGTATGCTAGTTTTTTGTGATTTATGCATGGGGACTCCATAGCTTTCTGCACTCTTACTCCTTTTAAATAATATTTAATTCCTCAGTTCTTCTTGCCAAATTGCATAATGCCAACATTTTCCCATCTGCCAACTTTTTGACCACTCATTTGACCTGTCTGGATCCCTATTCCTTGTCTTCCTTGTGTCATCAGCAAATTTAGCAATAGTACGTTCACTTTCCTCATCCAAGTTAACACATGTTGGAAATAATTGTGATCCAAGCACTGATTAAATTCCATTAATTTCAGGTTGCAATCCTGAGAATTCTTTCTTCACCATCACCCACTTCCCACCCATACACCCACCCCAATCTAGTCCCAGAGCTGCTTAGCTTAGAATCAGTGACTTTCAATGCAATTATGGTCCATCAATAATCACTCTACTCATGGAAGGAATGACGTCATCGAATCATAGAGTACAGAAGAGGCCCTTCAGCCCATGTATCACCAAAAATAAACAACTATCTACACTGGTCCCACTTGCCTATACTAGGCCCCAGCCTTAATTGTTATGACATTTCAGATACTCATCCAGATATTGTTTAAATGTTGAAAGATCTCCCGCCTCAACTTTATTCTGAGGCAGTGCATTCCGGATCCCCACTACCCCTGGGTAGAAAGGTTTTTCCTCAATCCCCTCTAAACCTCCTGCCTTTTAAAATTGCCCCCCCCCCCCGCTTGATATTGACCTTTCAACTAAGAGGAAAAGCTGCTTTCTATTCAACTAATGCCTCCCATGGTCTTATACACCCTTCTCTACTCTGAACAAAAACAACCTGAGCTTATACAGCCTGTCTTCATAGTGGAAAGTTTCATCCCAAATGCTTGGTGAATCTCCATTGCACCCCATCCAGTGCTGTAGTATGGTGACCAGAACTACACACACATCTCCAGCTGTGGCCTAACCAAAATTCTGTACAACTCCAAATGACCTCTATGCCACGATTTATTTTTAATCTACCTGTTACTTGTTCTTATGATGTAGGTAGTACTAATATAGCTGCATCCATCTTTTGACTAGTTTCTTGGAGCCAGATGATGAAGGAGCTCTGTGAAAGATGCTTGGTTTATATCTTGGAATTATGCAAAACTAGTATTTAGAGTGTGGTAATGAATAGAAGTTCCAGTCTGCTGGAAATACTCAGAGTTGTTTTATCCTGATAGATTTGTTTTTGGATGAATGAGCAACAGTCCAAACATGCATACATACAAACATATAAATTCGGACCAGGAGTAGGCAGTTCAGCTTCCCAGGCCTACTCCACTAAGAAATATCTGATATGAAGAAAACAGAAAAAAACTTGCAGCAAACATTTGCCAGTTTAATCCTAGAGATGGCAATACTGATACATAAGGAGACATTAATTCAGTTGAGGAAGGGTCACCGGACCCAAAATGTTAACTCTGTTTTTCTCTTCACAGGTGCTGCCAAACCTGCTGAGCTTTTCCAGCAACTTCTGTTTTTGTTCCTGATTCACAGTATCTGCAATTTTTGTTTAAGATTTTATTTAGGATCCTATTCACTGCAGTTTACAAGAATGAGAGAGTGATCTCTTTAGAAAGCTACAAAATTCTAAAAGGATTAGACAGGTTGGATGCAGGGAGAATGTTCCTAATAGAACCAAAAACAGAAGTTGCTGGAAAAGTTCAGTTGGTCTGGCAGCATGTGTGAAGAAAAAGTCAGAGTTAATGTTTCAGGTCCGGTGACCCTTCCTTCAGAACTCATTCAGTTACTGGACCCGAAACATTAACTCTTGATTTTTTTTCCTTACAGATGCTGCCAGACCTGATGAGCTATTCCAGCAACTTTAGTTTTTATTCCTGATTTACAGCATCCACAGTTGTTTCTCTTTTGGGATATTCCCGATATTGGTGGGGGGAGGGAGTTCAGAATTAGGGGTCATCGCTTGAAGATAAGGGGTAAACCTTCTTATGATTGAAATGAGGAGAAATTTCATCACCCAGAGTGGTGAGCTTGTGAATTTACTACCACAGAGAGTGGTTGAGCCCAAAACATTGTGTGTTTTTAAGAAGGAGTTCGATTATACTCTTGTGGCTAAAGGGATCAAGGAGAATGCGGGTGGGAGACAGGGATTAGAATACTGAAGTTGATGATTGACCATTATCATATTCAATGACACAACCATAATCATATTGAATGGTGGAGCAGCATGAGGAGTCAAATGACTCCTACCTTTAGATTTTTCTGTGGATGATCTCAAATATATGGAGAGTTGAAGAGACCATTCAGGCGAAGATTAAAATAGATTAGTCTGGAAATAGTAGAAAAACTGAAGAGAGTTTCAGTTGCAGGCAAGGTTATCTTTTTTTAAATGAATGAAAAATTATATTTTAAATTCAATATTGGAAAGTATCTTTGAAATGGTGATGAAGATTGGGAATAAATTGCTTGGCTGTGAAATGGAGGTAAGTAGGAATGTTCAAACATAACTGGTGAGTGGATATACTTGAGAGAGAGGTTTTATTGGACTATATGACCTCTTCTGGCTCGAAAGGCCGTTTAGGACTGAGATGAGGAGAAGTTTCTTCATCCTAAGAGTAGTGATACTCTCCCCACTTCAAGGCTCCTTATAGCTCCTGTGTCAACTTAGGTCCTAATTCATTCTAACCCACTGACCATCCTTTACCCTTACGCACCCCCATGTTTGGTCACTCAGTATCCACCATGGACCTCAGAAGCTGTGAGATATTTTAAAACAAAATACTCTCAATGCTGGAGATCTGAAATTAAAACAGATAGTGCTGGAAAAACTGTTGGGCAGCATCTGTGGAGAAAGAAATAAGACTTCTAGAATACAGTTACTCCTCTTCAGAACTAAACCCATAATAATTCCTTGGAGCTGTTACTCAGAGTCATCGAGTTGTACAGCATGCAAACAGACCCTTCAGTCCAACTCGTCCATACTGACCTGATATCCTAGATAAATCTAGTCCCATTTGCCAACAAATGGCCCATATCCCTCTAAACCCTTCCTATTTATATACCCCTCAGATGTCTTTTGAATGTTGTAATTGTACCAGCCTCTTCCACTTCCTCTGGCAGCTCCATACATGCACAATTCTTTACGTGAAAAAGTTGCCCTTTAGATCTCTTATGAATCTTTGCCCTCTCACCTTAAACCTGTACCCTCTAGTTGTGAACTTCCCTACTCCAGGGAAAAGACCCGGCCTATTTACCCTAACCATGCCCCTCATGACTTTGTAAACCTCAATAAGGTCACCACTCAGCCTCTGACGCTCCAGAGGAAATAGCCCCAGTCTATTCAGCCTCTCCTTATAGCTCAGACCCTCCAACCCTGGCAACATACTCAAACTATGAGTTTACAGCTCTCTTCCCAGTGTATTAAGTATAGGTTGTGAAAGCTGTCAAACAGGAATGATAGAGTCACACAGTACAGAAACAGACCCTTCAGTCCAGTTCGTTCATGCCATCCAAGTTTCCCAAACTAAATTAGTCCCATTTGCCTGCATTTGGCCCATATCCCTGTCTCCTAGTCCTGTACCTGTCCAAATGTCTTAAATGTTGTAACTGTACCTGCATCTACCACTTCCTCTGGCAGTTCCTTCCACATACAAACCATCCTCTTTGTGAAAAAGTTGTCCCTCAGGTCCTTTTTTAAATCTTTCTCCTCTCATTAAAAATGTGCCCTCCAGTTTCAAACTCGAGGGAAAAGAGCTTTACTATTCACTGCATCAATGCCCCTCATGATTTTATAAACCTCTGGAAGGTCATCCCTCAACTTTCAATGTTCTAGTGGAAAAAGTCCCAGTCCATCCAGCCTCTCCTTTTAACTCAAACCCTCCAGTCCTGGCAACATCCTTGTAAATCTCTCTGAGCTCACTGCAATTTAATAATATCCTTCCTATTAACCAGTACCGTACACAGTACTCCAAAAGTGTCTTCGGGTCGTGTCAACAAATAGCCATTGAAAGTAAGAGCATGGATTCTTTCATCTCAGAGACAGGACAGGCATTTTTTCTGAAAACTTAGAGTGGGGGATTTAACAGTTCCACAGATGGTATCCACTTTGTATGAGTGTCGAGCCAAATTTTTTTTTACAAATTATTACAAATAATTTGTAATTATTACAAATTATCACTCATGGCGGGATAAGGGAATCACCCTGCTCAGTTCACCCCCCCCCCATCCTCAAAACCATGAATTACAGCCTGTCCCTTTCCTCCGCTTCAAAATAGGATCTATCAGACATGGGGACATGGCCCCCAATGCTATGTTGGATAAGTTGCAGAGTCTAAATAATTTCACAAAGATGCAAGCCTCTAGATCGACTCATTGTTAACTAAAAGACTGTTACCATTGCCTGTAAACACAAGTGTTGCATACATCCTTCTCCATTGAATAATCTAGGCCTTCCTTTGATCTGTTACTGTCAAACCACCCAGGCGTACTGCCATACGGACTTCAAAACAGTCACATGAACTCCCGTCATTGATCTAGTTTTAAAATTATATTCCCAAAATATAATCCCCTCATAAACCTCAATCCTAAAACCAGGATGAGGCATTTAACAGACAAAATTGCAAGCCTCAGTACGATGATCTGAGTAACTTTCTATGCTGATTCATGCTGAGTGTGAGGGGAGAGCACTCCAATGCTTGGTAAAAGAAAATCAGATGTAATTCTGATAGAGTAAAGAAGGAGATGTTGTTTATACTGGCAGAAGGGTCAATAACCCGATGAAATTTAAGATCATTACCTTTGTCCAAAATTTGGCTCCCCATATCCTAACTTGCAGAAGGCTCCCTTTATTCGTCAGCCTAGGGGCTTCACTGATCTTTGTTGATTTCCAGTCAAGCAATGCCTCATTTTTAAAATTTCCGCCTTGTTTTTGAATCCCTCCCTCATCTCATTACACCATTTGCACCCACTGACTTTCTCCAGCCTCGTACCCCCCCCCCCCCCCCCCACAATCTCTAATCTCCTTCATTTCTTGTGTATAGAACATCTGCAATTTTAAGTGTTCTCAATGTCTTAAATTGGCTGGGCCTAAACTCCGAAATTTCTTCCCAAAAACCTCCTCCTCCCTCACTTAAGATGCTTCTTAAAATCTACCTCTTTGATCCAGGGCAGCACAGTAGTTAGCACTGCTGCCTCACAGTGCCAGAGACCAGAGTTTGCTGACTGTCTGTGTGGAGTTTGCACATTCTCCCCGTGTCTGTGTGGGTTTCCACCGGGTGCTCCGGTTTCCTCCCACTGCCCAAAGATATGCAGGCTAACGTGGGTTGGCGTGCTAAATTGCCCACACTGTCCAGGATTACAGGGATAGGGTCTGGGTGGAATGTTCTTCGGAGGGTTAGTATGGACTTGATGGACTGAATGGCTGTTTCCCTGCTACTGCTATTCTATGATGGTTGTGGTGCCCTGTCCTAATATCTTGTAATGTGGCTTGGGGTTACATTTTGCCAGAAACTCTTCCATGAAACACCATGTGACGTTTTATCACGTCAGAAGGTGCTCTCGAATTGTGGGTTGTTGGTGTTGATAAAAGAGCCTTATTCCGAACACAGAAAAAATCAAAGAACTGCACATGCTGGAAACCTGAATCAAAAGCAGAAATTGCTGGAGTAACTCAACAGGTCTAGCAACATCTGTGGAAGGAAAGCAGTTAACATTTCAGGTCCAGTGACCCTTCTTCAGACTCAGTTGTAGCTAGGAAAAGGTAAGTACGTATGCTGAAGATGGTTGGGTGGGTGGTAAGGGAGTAAAGGACAGGTGGAGAGGGAGCCCAGAGAGAGAGAGACAGCGAGCGAGCGTGCAACAGTTGGCCAAACAAAGGAATGGGTAAGGTCAGCCCAGATGAATCAATAGCTGCTAATGAGCACCATTAGTAAGTGACAGTGGGATGGTTGTGGTAGCACAGCATGTGATATCAAGACCAAGTGTGTGGGAAGGGTAAAGCACATGGAAGAGGGTGCTCAGGCCCCTAAAATTATTGAACTTTAACTTAATATTGAATCCTGAAGACGGCAGGGTCCCCAAGCAGAAAATGAGATGCTTTTTTCCAGCTTGTGCTAAACTTTGCTGGAGTACTGCAGCAAGTCTGGGACAGAGACGATGGCCAGAGAACACAGTGCTGTCTTGAAGTGGCAGGTAACAGGAAGCTCAAGGACAATTTTGCAGACAAAACATAGACATTTGGCAAAACGGTCACCCAGTTTGTGTTTCATTTCCCCAGTGGAGACGAGACCATGTTGTGAGCTGTGAACACAGTAGACCAGATTGAGTGAAGAATAGGTAAATCACTGCTTCACCTGGAGGGTGTGTCTGGGGCCTGGGATAGTGAGGAGGGAGGACCTAAACGGGCAGATGTTACATCTTCTGTGATTGCATGGAAAGATGCCCTGGGGTGGAGGTGAGGTTTTGGGGTTGGGGGAGTGGACTAGAGCATCACAGAGGCAATTATCCCTTCAGATGGCTGATAAGGTCTCCAATAAAGATTCCTTCTTATTCTCCCAGTTTGTCCATATGTCACATCTGTTCCAATGATGCCAGCTTCCACCGGGGGAGCCTCAGAAATGTCTTTCTTCTTCCTCAACCAAGGATTCCCCATCACCATGGTTGACAAAGCTATCAGATATGTCCAATACATCTCCTGCCCCTCCACCACACCCTTGCCCATCTTCAGCATGCATACCAACCTTTAGCTACGGTCAATTCTGAAGAAGGGCCAACTGGTCCTGAAATATTGGCTCTGCTTTCCCTCCATAGATCCTGCTAGGCCTGGTGAGTTTCTCCAGCAACTTTTTTTTGTTTCATTAATCTGAATACCTTCATCAGTCTCTTCTTTACCTTCTCAATTCCAATGAGAACAATCCCGGCTTCCAAAAGCGATGAGATCAAATGAGAATGAGGATGCTCAGTCGCGTTTCCAGCAAGTACCTGTGGGTGGTGCTGTTTGTACCTGCAGTACTGCTGCTTGTCTGCTGGTGGTGCTGCTGCATCTGAACTGCCACTCCAATGAATTGTTGACAGAAGCAGAATGTGCTGGAAATACATAGCATCTCTGGCAGCATCTGTGCAGAGAATCAACATTTCAGATCGATCATTTAACTCTGCAAAACTTCCCTTTTTTGTATTTATCCAATTCGCTTTTGAAAGTTACTACTGAATGCCTTAGATGTGACGTAGCTTCCACAGTAAGAGAAATGTTCCATGTTTGGGAGGATTTCTCCATTGATCTTAATGGAGAGATGGACCAGAACTTGACCTTGGGCGAGTTGGTAAAGGATTTGAGCCTTCTTGAGGTTGAGGCTGAATCCAGTTCTAAGGCTGACATCAGTGTGGAGATTCAACGTCACATCTGATCAGTGACTGCAACATTTGAGCGCATAAGGATGAGAGTCTTTGATATCTGTGCTGATAACCAGTATCCATGTGCATAAGGCAGTCATCCTTCAAACCCTTCTATATGGCTGTGAAACTTGGACCTCATATAGATGTCACCTCAAGACCCTTGAGAAGTACCATCAATGCTGTTTGAGACAGACAGACTAATGTCAGCATCCGAAACCAACCCCAATGGGCCTGTCAGGTTGTAATGATGCCCAAGCTCCAGCTACCACCAGTTTTTTTTTGGCCACCTCAAGGTCGGTTCTCGAACAAGAGGACAAAAGAAGCATTTCAAAGACTCCTTGATGGCTTCACCCATTGAATTGCAATGTAGATCTCAATGCAATTCCTCCAGAAGAAACCAAGTTGGAGGAAACTCCTGTACAAAGAAATGCAAATCTTTGAGAATGTCAATCAACAAGAGGAAATATGGAAAATGGTAAGAATAGAAATTTATTGTCATGTGTACTTTTACATAAAAAATACAATGAAAAGTTTTATAAGTCATCTGACCACAGTACCTAGATTAATGACAGAAATCATACATAATAATTTAAAACAGTAAAATTAAGACAAAGTTCTGCACAGATCAGTTAATGGCTCCTGGGCCTGGGGGAGGCTGAGTAAGGAATGATGATTCCCCCGATGCCATGCTGGGTGAGACAGCAATGTCGGGCTGCTGGAAAACTGGGCCAGAAGCCTCCGCCAGAGAAGACCACCATGCCAGGCCGAGACTCTACTCCTGGACAAGATGGCTTGCTGGACTACTGGAAAGCCTGGCAGCCAGAACCGAAGACAACCTCCACGCCAGGCCAAAGCAGTCAAGCCAGATGCTGGAAGCCACCTCGACGCTGGGCTGGGAGAAGACTCCTGCTCACCATCCGACGCTCCTCCAGATGCTGCTGTCGATCCACCCTCCGTCCCTTTCGCTGATACTTCTGCTGCTTCACGCCTAGCTATGGACTTGGAGCCTCGGCCCAGCTTGCGAACTCGGGCCGGGGGAGTCAGCCCAGGACCTGGACTGGGATGGAGCCGTGTCCGGTCCGTCCTGGCATTGCTGCCACTGTGGATAAAGGCCTCCTCTATCACCCACCACTGTCCAGGCTTTAAAGAAAAAAAGAGACAAGTAAGACTGCAGGATTTTGAAGCCAGGTTAGTCAAAAAGGAAGGGTAAAGTCTGCAAGATGGCCAAGGGGAGTGAGTCACTTACCTCTTGCGCATTGGACTCAGAGGGACTGATGGAAATTTAGCGCAAGCTGGACCCCAACCCTGGTTGATTCCCTATCCCTTGCACAAACACTAGAGGAACAGAGGAGCAGAAGAATGGCAGACCACTGAGTGGGAGAAATCCTAAGGAAATATCTGAAGATGAATTGGCCCAAAAACTGCTATGAGTTAGAATTAGGTCGGGGGTCTGAAGGGCAAAATTATTGTGTGGTGGGTAGTTGGTGGAGGAGAAGTTGGAAGGGCGGCGATGCTTATAAAGATCGATAAGCATATCTCCAAATGTAGTAAGGCTCTAGCAATAGCCAACTGTATGGAACAAGTGAAGGGAGAGAAGTTGCAAATGCAAAGCTTAAGGAAGAGCTAGGGAATGCAAAAAGCAGAATGAAGCAAATGCAGGCCAAAATTCAAGAGCAGGAACAGATGTACCAGGCAAATTTGCTGCACACAGGGTAGTTTCTAGCCCAGGAAGAGGAGGTCTGTGGGAGAATAATATGCGATCTGAGATGGTCACACAGCCAGAAATGCTGTGACTGAACTAGAAATGGAGTAATTTGCAGGCAGCGATCACCGCTTCCTGCCAAGTAAAACAAGAAAGTCAAGTCTGGGCTGCAGATCACTCAAAGTGCCAGCGTTAGATTGATTGTTTAAAGTTTCGATTTGTGGTCCAAACAGGGATTGTGTGCGCCTTTAGGGCAGAAGAGATGGACTGGGGGAACATAGAGGAAGAAGTACATTGGCATGCTGAGAACGAAGAGGTTTGGGGACCTCACCTCCCTTCTAGGAGGAACCCCTACTCTCAGCACCCCCCAACACACTCAGCAGCTCCAGGCCTGTTTTGCCATCCGGTACCAACAAAGCCACTCTCCGTCAGTGAGACAGGCGCATGGCTGCCAGTATCCCAAGTGGATAAGGTTGTTAAAAAAGCATATGGTGTTTTGGCTTTCATTAACAGGGGCATCAAGTTTAAGAGCCATGAGGTTATGCTGCAGCTCTACAAAACCCTGGTGAGACCACACTTGGAATATTGTGTCCAGTTCTGGTTGCCGTATTATAGGAAAGATGTGGAGGCTTTGGAGAGGGTGCAAAGAATGTTTACCAGGATGCTGCCTGGACTGGAGGGCTTGTCTTACGAGGAGAAGTTGACTGAGCTCGGACTTTTCTCTCTGGAGAGAAGGAGGAAGAGAGGTGACCTGATCGAGGTGTACAAGGTAATGAGAGGGATGGATAGAATCGATAGCCAGAGACTTTTCCCCAGGGCAGGATTGACTGCCACGAAGGGTCATAGTTTTAAGGTGTTAGGAGGAAGGTATAGAGGAGACGTCAGAGGGAGGTTCGTCACACAGAGAGTTGAGAGCGCATGGAATAGTTTGCCAGTGGTAATCGTGGAAGCGGAGTCATTAGTGACATTTAAACGACTGCTGGACATGCACATGGACAGCAGTGAATTGGGGGGAATGTAGGTCAGGTTATTTTATTTTTGGATTAGGAATATTCTACGGCACAACATCATGGGCCAAAGGGCCTGTACTGTGCTGTACCTTTCTATGTTCTATCATCGGTATGCTCACATTCTTAATGGCACAACCAGCAGATAACCCAAAAAAGTCCCTACCTTCAAACCCACCCTTGGACCCCTATTCTTCGACAACTCCCACCAATACAGAATTTTGCACAGGCTGGGCGACCCTGAGGGAATCAAGCTGATGTTAATGTGCTTGAGGCCCTCAGTCCTCTCTGCTTTGCTGCATCCACAAAACCATGGACAGAGAGGAACTCAACAATGTGAAAACCGCGTTTTTAACCACGGTCAGTCACAGTAGAGGGGCCCCCACAGTATGGCAAATGAAAGAAGAAAACCTGACCGCATTCGCCAGGAGCTTATGGATGCAGTTCACTGCTGTCATTGGGCAGCTGGACAGAATCCAGCTCATGGTGGAGAATAGGACAGTTAGTGTAGGAGCCTCATCTTCCACGTTACCGAAGAGAGCAGGAAATCCTGCCATAATTTTTGACGTTGCTGTTGCTACACACACACACACAGATATGGCCGCTCTGGAGAATGGCCCATGCTTGGGAAAAGGAGGTCCAGAGATTGGAAAGAGCCAGGCCCAGCAAGGCTGGAAAGGAGAACCCTCTCACACTAAATTCCAACCGTGGCCAAATACGGGGCAACGAAGGGGGAGGATAGAAATAGAGAGGGAAAGCTGCAGTTCCCACCCCAATAGGGTAAAGTCGGGACCAATCATCACAGGGCAGGTGCACCAGCTGTGACTGGATTGGCCATTACTCTGGAGAGTGCTCCACCCACAAGCACGGGAGCAAACCAGAGGTACTCTGCCATACCACTGGAGTGACCTGTGAGTGAATCGCATTTATAGACAGCAGCTTAGAAAGGTTGTCCAGTAGGACAGCACCACCTGGAACATAGTGCCACCCTTTGTGCTGATGTTCGTCAGAAAGTCTTGACCTCCACAGGAGTCACTCCCCCTCCTCAATCCTAATGACTGGACAGCACATGGGGTTTGCACTCCTGCTGGGCATGGATACATCTGAACCAGAATTCTCAGCTCTTATCCACTGAAGGACAGTCAAGGTGTGGCTGAACAATGTCCATGTTGCCCTAAAAGACAGCTGCTGTTAGGATGGATCAGAAAGAGAGACAATGTAAAGCCTACTTTGATGGCAAAGTCAACTGAGTCCAGAATAGGGCAAAAGGTCATGCTCCAGATCTTCCAGCCAGGAATATTCCTGTTCCTCAGGTACTCAGTGGCAGGGATCCCAATGGATACCATGACTTTGACCTCAACGATCGATTGACTGATAACCAGAAAACTTTCTAGAAAGATGCAGCAGGGAGGGATAAGAGGGGACACCTAGTGGCCATTCCCTCATTGAACACTCAGTCTGGCCCAGCAGCGGATCTCTGACCACCTGGAGAGAGGGAGAGGAGACAACCGTGTACAAGGCTAATCTTCACCAAGTTCATCAAAGCTGACTACATAGCCTGGCTAAGTTTCACTGTGCAGGTAATACCTGGTCTGGTAGCCTGCAGTAGTTTGGAAAGGATTGCAACAAAGTCTTAACATTGTGACTGGTAGAATGATTGACGTAAGAATCGGGAGTTTTATCATCAAATAGCACACCTCTAGATAACAGTTGGCCACACAGCTCCTTTTGAGTCTTTTGTAAATTCCGTGAACAAAATTAATTGCAAACCAACTTTGACTGTTTCATTCATCTCACAAGTAGAGTACCTGAGAAAAATGAGTTCTATATTTAAACTGGTCGAAGTGCCCAAAGCAAAGACACCACTGGGTTTAATACTCTTCTCCCTTTTTGAACAGGGTTACCATCTGGCACAATAAACCGAAGTTGCTGGAAAAGCTCAGCAGGTACCTGTGAAGAAAACATCAGAGTAAACATTTCGGGTCCGGTGACTCTTCCTCAGAACTGGTGGTGACTGGGAAAATGTTGGTTTATGTGCAGAATACAGGGAGAGGGATGGGATAAGGAGTGAATGATAGGATAAGGAGTGAACGATAGGATAAAAGACGGAGCCTAATGAGAGAGAAGAGCAAAATGGACAAAGGAATTGATAATGATTTGGCTGGGAGGGTGAATACTTGTTAATGGGGACTGTTAGTGACTAACAGTAGGAAGTGCGTAATGGCAGGCTATGTGATGATAACGCCTGGTGTGTGGGGTGAGGGGACTAGGACATGGGAGAGTTTGGTCCTAAAATTATTGAACTCGATATTGTGTCTGGAGGGCTGAAATACCCCAAGCAGAAAATGTTTTTGTTCTTCCAGCTTGCATTGAACTTCACTGGAACACTGCAGCAAGCCTGAGGCAGAGATGTTGGCCAGGGAACAGGGTGGTGTGTTAAAGTGGCAGGCAACAGGTAGCTCAGGGTCTTTTTTGCGAGCAGAACGTAGAAGTTCTGTGAAGCGGTCACCCAGTCTATGCTGCGTTTCCCCATTGTAAAGGAGATCACATTGTGAGCAGCGAATGCAGTAGACTAGATTGTAGGAAGTGCACGTGAAGTACCGCTTCACCTGGAAGGTATGTTTGGGCCTTGGATATTGAGGAGGGAGGAGGTAAATGCAGGGGAAGGTGCCATAGGGCTCTGGGAGTGGGATTGTGTTAGGGGTGAAGGAAGAGCGGACCAGGGTGTTCTGGAAGAACAGTCCCTGTGGAAAGTGGACAAGGGAGGGGAGGGGAATATGTGACTGGTGGTGGTGTCTCGCTGGAGGTGGTGGAAATGGCGTCTGATGGTCTTCTGGATGTGGATGCTGGTGGGATGGTCGGTGAAGATAAGGGGAACCCTATCGCTATTGTGGGAGGGAAGAGAACGGGTGAGGGCAGAAGTGCCGGAGTTGGGTCAGACCTGATTGAGGGCCCTGTCAACAATGGAGCTGGGGAGCCCTTGGCTGAGGAAGAAGGTGGACAATTCAGAGGTTCCCTTGTAGAAGTTGGCCTCAACTGAACATATGCAACGGAGCTTTTCCAGCAACTTGTATTATTGTTCCTGATTTGCAGCATGCACAGTTCTTGCGGTTTTTACCATCTGGCATTACCCCTATATCTAACAAGACTGACGAGATTGGTCAGACCGTCTGTAGTTTCCCCCTGTGCTTCTCTCGGTAACCTAAAAGGCATCTCATTCAGACCAGGTGACTTATACTGCTAGTTAAGTACCTCCTGCTTATTTTTTTAATGCAATTAATTTCTCTACTACTTCCTTTCCTGATGAATTATGCAAGAAATTAATCATTACTAATTTTACTCAAGCAGTTATCAATATAATTTTCAGACACATGCTTTGGGGGGGTGACAGTGGCTCAGTGGTTCGCACTGCTGCCGCACAGCGCTAGGAACCCAGGTTCAATTCCAGCCTCGGGTGACTGTCTGCATGGAGTTTGCACATTCTCCCTGTGTCTGTGTGGGTTTCCTCTCACAGTCCAAAGATGAGCAGGCTAGGTGGATTGGCCATGCTAAATGCCCGTAGTGTTCAGGGATGTGTAGGTTATAGGGGGATGGGTCTGGGGCATGATGCTGCAAGGTTCAGCGTGGACTTGTTGGGCCAAAGGGCCTGTTTCCATACTGTTGGGATTCTGTTTTCACAATTGGCACCAACAACAATAATACACTACAGATGGATGAGATCATTTGATAGTTTCAGTCTGTTATCTGAAGAACAAAACAATTCAAATTGCAGTGATTTACATAGATTAGGTAGGCCACCATAATCATCCCTGTAACTGTAGACTTGGTGTGAACTTTTATGATAAAATCAGACTGTAACAACCTAGAAATGACCCCATATACCTGTAGATTAACAACTTTACATAGAGTTCAAACAGATTCTAAATATGTCATCACATTTTTACAGAGGAGGCCGTGACCTAGTGGTACTACTGCTAGGCTATTAATCCCAAGACCCAGGTAATATTTTGTGGATCAGGGTTTGAATCCTGCCATGGCAGATGGTGAAATTTGAATTCAATTTAAAAAAAAGTTGGAATTAAGAGTCCAAAATTAAGATAACCATGAAAACCATTTTTGAATGTTGTTTAGGGAAGGAAATTGCAGTCTTTATCAGTCTGGCCTGTGTATGACCCCCAAACCCACAGCAATGTTCTTTAATCTGCCTGCTAGGAAATTAATGCTGGCCTGGTTGGCAACGCCCATCCTGTGAATGAATTAAAAGAAAACATAGAAATTACAGCCTGTGTTCCATACTGATCGAATTCAGTTGGGTGAAAGCAGTACTCAGTAGAGCACAAACCTCTGTCACACCATGTAACTCAACATTATTAAAACAGTGCAGCTCTTTCTTGAGGACGTATGCTAAAAAATACATTAATAAGAGCTTCCATCTAACTCAGGAGGCTTCAGGCCAATCGACAATTGGTGCTGAAGACTCTGATCACACTGACAAAATTCGAGGCAACGCACAGCATTTTAAAATAATCAACAACATCTTAAATAAAATAACCCCGAACATTCTAAAAAGAAATCTGCTGTCTTTGCCTAAAACTAATAATTTCTTACAAGTATCATTGAAATTTGTCCATTAGTTTTTGAGATACATTGTTAATAGACACAAATGTCACGGTGGCTCAGTGGTTAGCACTGCTGCCTCACAGTGCCAGGGAGCTGGGTTCAATTCCACCCTTGGGTGGCTGTTTGTGTGGATTTTGTAATATTCTCCCTGAGTCTGCATGGGTTTCTGCTGGGTGCTCTGGTTTTCTCCCACATTCCAAAGATGAGCAGGTTGGGTGGGTTGGCCATGCTAAATTGCTCATAGAGTCCAGGGATGTGTAGGTTAGGTGGATTAGCCATGGGTATTGGCTATGGGAGGAGAGGACTGGGTGGGGTACTCTTTGATGGGTTGGTGTAGACTTGATGGGCTGAATGGTCTGCTTCCACACTAAGGGTTCTAGGATTCTAATACATCTTGTTCATGATAATGGTTAGATAAATCAATTTCCAATAAACAGTTGATAACAATGTGTTAGTTTAACAGTCAGAGACATGAAATATTACAATGCAAACAATACAGTAAAAAAAGACCTGCAGTCACAACATTTTTAATAATAATCACCACAATATATGGTGGTGTTACATCATAATGCCTACAGCACAGAAACAAGCCGTTCAGCCCAACTCATCCATGCTGATGTGTACACTGCACTCAAGCCAAATGAGAAGTCATTACAAGTCCAAAAAGCTATTCCATTTCCTATCAGCCCATGCATATTATTCAGATATTGCATTCAGTACTTCGGAAGATTTTATTCTAAGCAAATTCACAAAATACTAGAACTGCAAACAAATCATTTTCTCCAATGATAACAGAAATAATTTGTTTTTGCACAAATACTATGGGATAATATCCTTTAATTTCCAGCAGTTCACACAACTGCAACCTTCAATTTCATCTTGCCCAGTTTCAATTGTTTCTGTTTTTCAGCCTTCAAATCTAACCCCTTCCCATACCTGTATTTAACAGGAAATTACAAAAGTTTCATTTTCACAAAAAGATGTTTGGATGTCTATCAAAACACACAGAGCACTATTTTATTGTAGTCCAATTTATATAGGCAATTGGTTTTAAAAATTCAATCTTCGGCCTGAGAAAAGCAAATTCAACTGAGCTAGTAATTTTCCTGCACACAATGCCAGGCTAGACACTAAAGAAATCTTTTACATGTCTTGCACCTCCTTTATTAGCTTAATGGGGACAATGATTTCTCCCAATTACTCAGCAGCAAACTTCGCTTTCTTAAAAGAGAGTTTGAAAGGCAACTTTATTTGATACTATTACATAACGGGTAGTGATCATTTAAGTCTTCAAGCCAAAACATTTAGAAGCAGGCAAGTTGGTAATCAGAAGACACAGTTTAAATAATTGGCAAACTTACCGGAAGGGAGATGGGGAAAATTTCATTTTTAAGTGCAGGGAGTTGCTTTGATCTGGATTGTGCAGATGGAAATGTTGGTGGTAACAGATTAAAAAGTAAAAATTCAAAAGTAAGAGGCAAATCAGATTATTCCATGAAGTGGAAACATTTGCAGGGATATGGGGAAATGAACTAATTGAATAACTCTCTCAAACAGCCAGTACTAGCACAATGTGCCAAACATCTTCCAGTACAGTGACATTAATTGGACATTAATTGTCTACTTAAGGGCTCAATTGGCAGTAGGGCAAGAAAGGTGATAAGCCTTCCCACACTAGACTCAATTGAGGCCAAAGCAGGAAGATGAAGGGGTTCCACCCACTGCACTCCTGCCCAATTAGATGGGTCATCCCCACGGTCAAACCTGGCCCAATTCCACTCAATGTGTATCTAATAAAAACAACTCTCACCAAATCAAATTCAATAGCATCTTGCAAATCAACAGCCTACCACCTAAAAGAACAAGGGCAGCAGAAACATGGGAACACCATTACCTGCAAGCCTCACATCGTAATGATTTGGAATGAAATTGTCTTCCTTTCACTGTTGCTTGGTCAGATTCCTGGAACTCTATCCTAACAACACAGTGGTGTACCTTTAAATCAGGCATTGCACAGCTCAAGAAGGCAGCTCACCATTATCTTCTCAAAAGCAATTAGGGACAGGCAATAAATGTTGGCCTGACCAGCGACATTCACATCTTCAAATTAATTTTTTTTAATGTTTCTTAAAATCTTGGGTTTAATAACATTTCCTGCTACCGGGTTATGTGAATTATGAACACCAGTAATTTCATTTGTATCCAAAAATCTGTCAAATCTGACAACTGAGTAGCCTCAAGTCACTAGGGGAGAGAATTCTAGACTTACAATCTTTTATCCTGAAACTGCAAACTCACGTTCTAGATTCTGTAACCGGGGAAACAACCTCATAGTATCTGCACTGTCAGAGTCCTGAAGAATCTTTTATGTTTCAATTAAGTCAGCACCCATTTGTCTTGAGTCCTCAGAATATTGTACATGGACAGTGATAAAGCTGTCTGAAAAAATAACGAATGTTTTCTCCGTAGCAGCCTGACTAGACCACAAAGGACTGAAAATTAAATACTGTGAGAATTGTCCTGTCTTCACAGTTCAGCTTACAGATCTTGTGAGGTGTCCAGTGCACCTTCAAATGAAAAAAAATCCTCTGGAACGGATAGGCATAAACTTGGTGGACTTTCAGAAGGAGGCAGGAAGCAGTCTAAATGGGGTTGGGAGACTATGAGGTTGGAAGCTGTGGAGGAGAGAACTCCGGCGGAGGTTAAGGCCATGAGAGTTCTGAAAATAACACTTTGGCATTCAGCATGGGCCCATGATTCGGGGGAGATCTGAATCCTTCCTTGGGAACTGCATGGAGTGATGGAAGAATGGACTTGGGTGTTGTGGAAGAACCAATCCTGCAGAATTCTGAAAGTGGGGGAAGGGGCAAGGTGAGTTTGATAGTGGTATTCTGCTGGAGGCGGATCCTGAGCCACAAAAGGAGTGTGGTTGGGCAACCGTGGGTCAAAGATTAGACATAGACATTCTAAATTAGCCCACAGCCAGAGAAATTGGCCCTGAAAGAAACTTAGCCAAAGTAAACAGCAGCCAGCAGATATCGGGTACAGGGAAACTAAGGTCAAAGAGGTTACGTAGTTTGAAGGGAAATGAGTTGCAACTAGCCCGAGGATTGTATGTTGGAGAAGTATCAGTCAGACTTTCTGATACTTTGACTTCCTGAGTATGTGCACTTTACACTCCTAACAACAGCAACAGTGCAAGGTGTTGGCAAGACACTATTTAATGATATGAACTCAGTTCATGATCCCATTGGCTAAAGGTTCTGGAAGATTTGGGGTGGGGTGGATAAAAACATGCACCTGAAAAGCAACCCGTTGGCAAATACTCATAGCAAAACCAGTGGCAGAAGATTGTGAGGCAACCCAAGTAGACCCAGGAGAAGGTCTGCCCTAACCTGCAAGGCCCACCCATGTAAGAGAGCCAGCCACACATCAGGGAGCAAGGAGATTCCACCGGCCCAGCTCAAATATATGGATTGTTAAGGGTAATATCCTTCCTTAGGTGTACAGAGGTAGAGAACAAATATTGTGGGAATTTGGGAAATGCATAGTGTTTTTAGTAAGGAATATTTTGTTAATGAAATGGAGTTGAACTGCAACCCGAATTCTTATCCCTTTGTTTGCCTTACCATTACCTATGTTTGCTTGGTTAAAATGTTTTTATAGATAAACTTGTCAAAGTGTCAAAGCATGGGCATTGGTAAACAAATGCTTGACCAAAATGGTAAGTTTTGAGGAGCATTTTAAAGAAGGGGAGAGAGAATTCCAGAGCAGAGGCCTCAGCAGTTGAAGGTATGGTCGCCAACAGTGAAGTGAGAGAATCAGGAATGTACAATTGGCCAAAATTGGAGAACTGACACAGGCAAAGTTCTTTATCACTGCTGTTGGTCTCTGTGCACTGCTCGGATTCTGTTATTTTACTTCCACAGAACTGAATTGTCATATTTGTTTCTATCCCATTCCCTGACCAATAGGAACAGTGCAAATAAACAGGAACATCCTGCACCAAAATGATGCCATGGACTGAACAGCATGGCTTCAAATGCATTTAATCACACTTCGCTGGCTACAATTGATGGATAATACAAGAGATAACCATAAGCATACAATGGATAAAATTTCGTTGTTAAAACTATCACTTCAGTATTTTGTGTGACAAAGAAAAATAAACACCAAACACAAATTTCTTCAGAGCCAAAGACAGAAACAGTTCAAACATGTCTGGCATTTTTATCAAAGGTCAAAATGATTATAGGCAGATGGGCTTCCAATCTGCAATTCCTGCCTATAATATAATTGATGGGACAAAACCAAAGTTGCTGGAAAAGCTCAGCAGGTCTGGCAGCATCTACTTTGGGAAAAATCAGAGTTAACGTTTCGGGTCTCGGGACCCTTTCTCAGAACTTCCCCAGTCACCTGACCCAAAACGTTAACTCTGTTTTTCCCTTCACAGATGCTGCCAGACCTGCTGAGCTTTTCCAGCAACTTTGTTTTTGTTCCTGACTTACAGCATCTGCTGTTCTTCCGCGTTTTAATAATGGATAGGATTTCATTTGCACCTTAAGATTCGCGTGTTTTCTAAATAGATAAAACATTTACCCTCATCTGCCCCAACAGTAATCCATTTTAATACATATCTAGGGATCATTGGGTATCGTAAAGAGTTGATTTTATTATTGACATCAAATTCTATGTGACCATATCAAGCAATGAAACAAGAGTGAACTTTTTATTTATTTTCACGGTGCCTGGAGTTACCAATATTAACCCATTCCACAGAGCTGTATCAAATTTTTTTTTTAAATTGCTCATGTGATGTCGACATTATTAGCTAATTGATCCCAGATCTGCTGACATGCTAGGCCATTTCCAGTCAGGTAAGAATTAACTACATGGGTTTGGGCATGGAGTCACATATAGGCCTGACCAAGGGAAGACAGCATGTTTCCTTACTAGAACCTGATGGTTTTTTACAACAATTTGAATTATTGTTATCCTTAGTGTTTTTTCAGAAAAATCCAGATTTTTATTATACTCAATTGTTATCATCTGTCATGGTTGGGTTTGAACCTACAATCCCAGAGCATTAACCTTAGTTTATAGATTACTACTCCACTAACATTACCACTACGCTACTGCTTTCCCTAAATACTGTATTAAAAACTAATCAACTTAATTTCTCCAGTAAATTTTCATTGTGGCCACCACATTGCAAGAGAATAGAAAAGTATGGAATAAAATGTGACAACAAAACTCTGGACTCTTCAACATATATTGCTCAATAATTAAGCTTTCTCCATTAATAATGGATATTTGTTTCTACAAAGGCAGATCTCAATCAAATGCCATTTGCAAACCATGAATGTCAGCGTGAACTACCTGATGAACCTATTTTCGAGGAGTTCGTTCAATTAGCACAAAGATGGGCAAAAACTCCAAATTATTTTTGTGCTTACAGTTGATAAATGAGGATAGCAAAATGCAAACATGAAAGTCAAGTTAATGTAAGCATCAATAACATGAAAGAGAACCATATAAATGATTTTATCTGATGAACACTTTCTCCATACCAATCATTCAATAAATATACAAAATGGAACTCTTTGGTAATATCCTTCATAGGCTTTGCTCAGAGTCCAGGAATGTCTCTGCAAAAACAGCTTAATTCAAAGCATATTACAATATTACTAGTGCACTTGCCTTCTTTGCTATCAGTAACTACGATCTAACAAAATCTACTTCTGAACCCATTTGTACAGGCAGTCCCTGGGTTGAGAATGGGTTTCGTTCTCCAGTTGACTTGCAAGTTCGGTTGTACGCAAGTTACAACACAATGCAGGATGATATAAAATAGCTGTTAGTAAGCACAGGAAATATTCACATGTCAAATCCTTAAAATTACAATTGGGATCCCATGCAAGAGTGTTAAGTACGAGCAATCATAAGTTGGGGATTCCTTGTCATCAATGTTGTTTAGCAGAGAGGAGGCTTTATATTAATATTTATGATTAAACTCATTTGAACGTAGCTGAAATACTGTAAAGTTATCAATACACGATCATATCCTAGAAGTAGTGGAAATTTTGTGGTGCACTGAATACCGTACCTGTCTTTAAGCCAGAAGCTTTGTCGCCAAACGGGTTGATCACTAGTGGCAGACAATGAAAGTAAGAAAGATTCCTAGTCACCCATTTGAGAGAGAGAAAATTGGGAATCTCCACCATCAAAAATCCAGCATATAACATACACGTTGCTTTAGGAGTCAGTTTAATCAGTTAGCTGATGGTAATAATCAGTTTGATGCCACCAGCTCTTGGTTTGATCCTCCTTCAAACATGGGTGGATTTGGGAACTGCTGCCTTGCCCCGCCCGTGTTAGACATTGTCACACTGTGTGTTGCACCAGCCTTCCTTCATGGAGCTGATGCCAATTCTAGAAGGGATTCCAGTAAGAAATGTAGCATCAAATATGATTATTTGAAATTTAGAAATTAATAATTTACCATGATTCTTATTTTCCATAATAACAGTCCAAGACTTGTCAACACAAATCCAAACACACAATAGGGATGCTCTGATAAACCTGTTTTATGGATACCCTGTAAGAGAAAACACAATTAGAAACAACACATTTCTCATTTCAAAATAGGCAAATCAATTGCTAAAAATTACAACTGTTGCAACTGTCTTTTATGAAACCAAAGTCTGCATTTTTTGGGTTTTCTTCCTTAAGTTCAGAAATGTCAAACTTAAATACACACAATCATCTTAAGATCAAAGTGCTTCTCTACAATCCTGGACACATCCAAAAGAGAGACCATAGTATTTTATTATCAGCACTATAATTCCAATATGCTGCCTCATTCTCTTGTGAGTGGCAAATATTATGGACACTTGGAACCAATATAATCCACCTTTTTTCAACAAAGAGAAAGAGATGAATAAATTTCCACCCAACCCGTGGCCAAGCAATATGTAATTTAACACTCAAAGAAGCTAAAGTGAAAACAGGAATTGATGGGTTTTGTGATAAGGAATTATTTAATACTATTACAAAGACAATTTGAATAATTCGGACAATATAATGTAAAGTTCCAATCACAATGCCATAAGTGTCTACAAAAAAAACAGAAGCTGCACGAAAAAAAATCAACAGATCTGGCATTACTTTAGAGAGTAACCAAAATGACTCTTTGGAATACACTGCTTTAATCTTTGCTCCCATTTCCTTAGAAAGATCCCTTGTGCCTAACAGAGTCAGAAGAGGCAGTTTAAAGCCTGTAGACAGTGTTTGTTCCTCTCTCTCTCCACTAACACCATCCCAATGATTTCAACTCTTGATTTCATCCGCTGGTTTGCAAATGACTTTAAAAAACATTGAAAGCTAAAGCCACAGTACAACGCAACACTCACTGAACCAGGAAAATTTGATTCACATCTCATTGATTAGAAGACTCTGGGTTCAACTGCACTTGGATCAAAACACAATGGATGCTAAAACCTCCATGTACTACTGAGGAATTACTACATTTTTGGAAATCATGTTTTCTGATCAAGACATTAGACCAAAGCCTCCACCCATTTGGCTGGATATCAAATACTGATTTAGTACCAATTTGAAGGACACAGGAATTTATGCAGGCCATCTGGCTAACATTCATTCCTTAAACAATGTCACTAAAACAAGATTATTGTTTCATCATTTACCTTATTGATATTTGTGCAAGCTTTCTGTGCATGTCACTTTGGCCCACATAAAATTGGCTACATGTCAAAAGTAATTAATTGGTTTTAAAACTCTTTGTAACATCCCCAGAGTAGAAAACATACGCTTTACAAACATTACTTTTATTATGAAAGCAGCTTTATGGCCTTTTTAAAAAATTTGGTTTGACATTAGCTTAAGTTATTTTGTCTCCATGTTTTTGTAAACTCCCAGACTTGTAAACTGGCTTCATTAGGCTAATGGGAACTGGGTGAATGATGTTCCCACTTTCTTATCATTCCTAATGCTTTTAATATAACAATGTTACTTCATTCAGGACTACAGCCACCAGAGAATGTTAGCTACAGGTAGCAGTTATAACTCAGTGGACAACACCATCAGCTCTGTCAGAAAGTCATTTATTTAACTCACTCTAGCCTCTCGGAGGGTATAGACAATCCCATATGTCCCGGCCTGCATTCATCCTTCAATTAACATCACTGAACAGACTATAGCAACTCACCATCGCTTTCTCAAGGACAGTTAGTGTTTGGCACTAAGCCAGTAAAGCCCAAATCTTTGGAATAAATACAGAAACATTTTTAGTTAGGACCACGCTGCTGGTTGTGAAATTTGTGTGTGAAAATTGGCCACCACATTTCCTACCAGATTGATGATGCCAGAAGTAGTCAGTTAGCTGTAAACCACTTTGGGGCAACCTGGGCAACAGTTTCAATCTTGGGAGGGTCATAGACAGTTGAGATTATGAATTTCCATAAGCAGTTGGCATGCCAGTTTGCTTGCATTTTCTCACTTCTGGGCTATTTTGAAAGATGCCACTCAAAGGAGAGAGTAGGGGCTGAATGACAGGTAGCTGCCTATAATTCTTTCTTCCTTCTCTACACCACCAGGAAAACACCCCTGTGGCCAATTGAGTATTTACAAGCAAAACCCATTAAGGGCAATGCTAAGATCAAAATGTTAGGGTGGGGTAAGGGAGAAGGGAAAAGTGGACTAAATAAGCATGGAATTGGAGGGGGAAGAAAAGCACTTTAATCCCTACTGTGCCACCTCTCTGTAAAGGTATGAAGAGCATTGATTGACATCACATGCTCCCTCTCCAATGACACCTGGGCTCAGATGTAACTGTGGAAGGGAGGCAGGCAGTTGGCAGAGATGATGCCCTCCACACCCCGTGCCTGAACTGTTTACAAGCCAGCTGCCTAAAAGCAGTGAATAGGTCATTGCAGCAATCGAAGGATTGCTTAATATCTGAGTTTGTAGCTGCTGAAATCCAGTCAATGCACTGACATAGTCTCCCAGACGCAGGGCAGGCAAGGGATGGCGTGCATTTTGGCAAAACTCGAATCCCCATGTGCTCCTCTACTTGACCTTATGAGATGGTCACAGCTGAGGCTGCTCGCTCCCCTGTGCTTCAAATTCCCCTCCACGGCAACGGCCTCGCAGCTGTGACCAGCTTCACTACCAAACCTTCAGAAGACATATAGATCTTGAAACGTCACTACTTCCTTCCCACCCACATCAGCTCTGATGGTGGGGCTGCCGGTTATTCGGGGTCAGAGGTCCTCCAGCTTCAGTCTCTGTACAACACAAGGTAATCAAAAGGCTGTCTATATTCTTTTTTCAAAGTCAATCCAAACTCCATTGCCAAAGTAGCATAGGATTGGGATTTCCATGAAGTCATGTCTCACAGGCTTTTTAAAAAATATTAATTCACAGTACATGGGTGTTACCGGACAAGACCTGCATTTAGTACCCATCCCCGATTGCCCAGAAGACAGTTAAGAGTCAACGTATTGTTGTAGTCTAAAATCACATGAAGGCCAGACTAGATTGGGATGGCAGATTTCCCCTCACTTAAAAGGACATTTAGTGAACCATATGGATTTTTAGTGACAATCAACTATGGTTGCCGTGAGGTCAGCTTTATGATTCCAGTTTTTTTAAAAATTGAATTCATATTTTACCATCTGTGCTGGGATTGGAATCCAGGTCCTCAGGACATTAACCTGGAGGCCTAGATTACTAGCCTAGCAACAATAACATGAATCCACCACCTCCCTAGAAGCTTCAGACTCCAATTCCCAGTGTGTATGTGAGATCAGCTCCCTGCCAGCTGAATTATTGCGATGCACTGAACTCTTTACTGTGACCAGACATTGGTAAATTGACATCAATGAGGTTAGCTTCTTTGATCAAAATTTATGTTTCCCCTCTTCATGAGGAATTTATATTTTGGATCCTTTTTATATTTGTGCTAAGCAAAGCAATGATGGGAGAGCAAAATTATACACACTGAACAGCAACTGAACTATCTAACCCATTATACTCTGTTGATAAAGAAAACGATCGACATCATTTACAGGAAAGCTCAACCAGATAATAGCATTCATCCACATGCATGGCAAGTGAAAACACCAAACGTTGTGATAAAGCATGATAAAGTTTTTACTAAGCAAGTGAAGCATCAGCCAAGACAGGGAGTTTCCAATTACTGTATTCCCAGGATTTGCCAGTAATATAAATTACCACATCTTTGCGAAGGATCCACTACTATTACTATGTGTCTCCTGTGAAATTAATAGCAGGTTAAATTTAGTTGTATCCAAAGTGACTTTGCCCAATTTTGGGCCATAGCATGCTGATATTTAGAGCTAGCCTCTCAAGAACACATGATCTTCAAGAACACAATGATTTCCAGGACTCTACAGATAGATTTACAAACATGATTAGTCAGTTCCTCTCCACATTTCCTTGCTCTCCTGGCTGCATTTATTTGTTGGTCAGAAGAGTTTTGCAGGAACAGTTAACCCTGAAGGTTTCTCATCTAAACGTTCATTATTTGTGGACTATCTGGCAATGTTCAACATCGCCCCTGTACTTAGTTGCATTCTCTGAGCAAGGATGGTCACTTATTAATCACAAGGAGGGAGCCTTGACCATGAAATGCGCCAAGGCAAACTGTTCCAGTGTTATTTACTAACTGGGCTGAGGTCAGTTAATTCTGCATAGAACAGAGATTGAACCAATTCTCAGTAATCTACAAAACTGTGCTGCTCTATTGTATTAATTCCATCAAGAATGCTACTTGTTGTGCTGCCCAGCGACAGATAGTAAACATGAATACTGTCTTTTTAAAAGAAACCATTTATTAACTTTCCAAAAACTGTTAGTTTAGAAACATCTTGCATTTGTAAATAACACCCAAAATGGTATTGCAATATCGAAGAACAAACCAAAAAGTTTAAGATTTTATTTACAAAGCTTTTTGACTTACATAAAGATCGATACTATAACCTCGCTGTAACAGGCAGTCATTTACAAACATGACTATCCAATCACCTTATCTGTTCTTGTTGCTATGGAAATAGTCTTAGCAGGAAACCTAAGAAACCCCAATATCATAAAAGCACTGGACCAAATTCTACCCAGTTTCACTACTCCATATGGGTTTTGGAATATGGATTAACTGCATTTATAAATACAAGGAATGTCAAGACATTGGCAACTGCTGGCTCCATGATAATTCAGTGCTGTGCAGGTATCCAACAGTCATCAATCTGGGGTAAGGGTCAGGGATCAGGGCAGGGAAGGGAGGCATTATAGCCCAACCAGTACTAGGTAGTCCTTCAGGCCACTTGGCTTCTTAATCATCATCTTCCTCCCCTTCATCCTCTGTGTCTCTTTTTCTCTTCTGTCCTTTAGTGCTTTCCTCCTCCTCTGTAAGATAACGGCAAACAATTTCAGTGCCAAGATACCAAACTCATCATTCAAATGCCATAACAAAACCCACAGAATTCTACTTGGTTGCTCCACTTCTCTGCTCTAACAAGTCAGTGCAACTATTGCCCGAAATTTCACAGGGATGGAGAGCGAGCTTCTAGCTAGCCAAAATGGTGCTGGAATTCACGTCAGAAGTTACACCCACAAATTCAGCACCCACCATTTTCACAGGGGGATGGAGGAGGAAAGGAGTTCGCACGATCAGTGGTCCACAAAGAAGAGAGCTGCTGCCTTCAAACAGATGCAACTTTCATGTGTGGGATGTTCAAAATGCTGGGTCTTAGACATATGAAATGAAGATTAAGAGTTTTCTCTTTTATTTAATCATCAGATGTGTGTGTCATTGGCTAAGGCAACATTTATTGCCCATTGCTGATTCTCCAAGAGAAAGTGGTACTGAATTGTCATCTTGAACTGCTGCACTCCTTGCAGAATAGGAACACTTACAGTACCACTGAAGTGTTCCAGGATTTTGACCTAGCAACAGTGAAGGAATGGGGATATAATTCCAAGTCATCATGTTGAGTGGCTTGGAGGGGAGTTTGCAGGTGATGGTGTTTCCATGAATCTGCTGTATTTGACCTTCTAGAGAACACAGTTTAGAAGGTGCTATTGAAAGAGACTTGAGAAGTTACTACAATGCATCTTACAGATGGTACACACTACTGCCACTGAGCATCAGTGGTGAAGGGTGTACATTTTGAAGGTGGTGGATGGGGTGCCAATTAAGTGGGCTATTTTGTCCTTTTTGGGTGTTTTACAAATGTCACTGCTGATTTGTGCCTTGTAGGTGGTGTACAGGCTTTGGGGGTGGTCAGAAGGTGAGCTACTTCCACAGACTTCTCAGCCTTTGATCTGCTTTTGTAGCCACAGTATTTTACATGGTTGATGCTGTTCAGTTTCTGGTCAATAACAACTCGCAGTGTTGGAGAATTCAGTGATGGTAATGCCATTCCATGTCATCGACTGATGGTTAGATGTTCTGTTGGAGATAATCATTGTCAGTCACTTATTTAGCATGATGTTATTCAGCACTTATCAGCCCAAGCCTGGACATTTGCAGCAAGACCTG